>NW_010544864.1:399-39562 GCF_000687285.1 Phaethon lepturus
TCCCCGTTCGGCCGGCCGCGGGTGTCTGTGGGTCGGGCCGGCGGCGGGTCGGTGACTGATTTCCCGGGGGCTGTTGCAGGAGGACTTGGAGAACGGCGAGGACGTGGCCACCTGCCCCAGCTGCTCCCTGATCTTGCGCGTCATTTACGACCAGGTGGGTGCGGGGAGACGCCTGTCGGGCACGGCTGGGGCCAGCTTCCCCCGGCGGCGGGGCCGCCAAGGCGAGGTAACTCTTTAAAAAAACCGCCAAGGCGAGTTACCTATTCTCTGAGGAAGGGGCGGTGACAACTTTTAAAAATGCATGGTAAACACGGGATGAGGTTGTTGGGGAGTCGGTGGCCCCTTCACTGGTGACTGCGGCTTCTGTCTCATCTCAGCTTTTCTGGTGCCTTCCTTCTCCTGCTGTGTTTGGTCTCTAAAACATGCCTGCTGGGTGAGCATGGGGTCGAATACAGACAAAATAATCTTAGCAATGTTAAGCTCTATTTATAGCTCTAGCAGCCCTGTCAGCTAGTCTAGTAATTTTTCTTATCTAATAGGCACGTTTTGGCATTCATCTTTTGGTAGATAAGTTCACACCAGTTATACCCAGGCTAGAAAACAAAATGGTTTTCTGGTGGTTTTTGAGAGCACAGAGATCCAAAAATAATGAAAATCAACTAAAACTCTATTTGTTGTCTCTAGGAGCAGTTCATGCGTGATGAAGTCATTGCAGAACCTTTGACAAACAAGGAATTGATTAAGTGCTGATGAATACATCATGAACTGTTGCTGCTTTAGAGTAAGAAATTACGGGGATGGCAACTGCAGAAAGAGGTGTGGTCCTCTTCCTGGAAGTGCTTGCTGCTGTGATACAAGTGCAATAACTGGCTGTCTTCATAGTTTGAATGAGAATTTGCTGGGACATCAACACATGAATGGGTTTTCTTCAAAAGGGTTATACATATTAAAAAATACATAAGTTGCCGTGTGTATTCCGGAAGACTTAAGGATTACGATCCTAACTGACAGCAAGTCAATACACAGAAGAAGTATGCAGAGTAGCAAAATTATAACGTTTATCTAGCAGTGGCTTCTTAGCCTACGGAGAAAAGCAGGCAACATGGGCATACACCAGTGTGAAATGGCATAGAGAGCTGAAATGTTGGGAGACAAAATTTAGAGGTACATAGGACATGACGCCATACAGACAGTTTTGACACAGCGTGGTATCACCCAGTGTGTGCGCTCACGTACTTCCAGCCCATACTGAATATCAGGAGAAATAAGAGACCCAGAACTGATGCTGTTGGTAAATTGTTTTTACTACTGTAAGCACAAAGAAGGTGCAGTTGTATTTATATCTGCAGTGGGTGCAACACCTGCACTGGGGCAGATTTGTTCCTTAAATTGCAGTTGCTTTGGAACAGCTTTCGTAGCTGTTATCAAATGACTCTCTGACATAGTGGTAATATACTTTTGTGGGCGTTGTGTGAAACGAAACAAGAGTCATCAAACCTTTTTTACCCCTGCAAAGCTAGTGATGTGCAAATGGAATTAAACTCTAAATGGATTGTAATTTACCCATATTTTCTCAACAACTTCGTGATTTGAGTGTTGCAGCAAATGTAAAATGGGCTGTGGTTCTTTGTGCCATTTGTAGTAGTTTGCTGAATTTCTCAGTCTTCCTTTGTTAGCTTCTGTTATTTCCTGGATAGGAGATGCACACACTTCACCTAATTAATAAAAAAGAATTTTTTAGGATAGAAAAGAGTTGGAAGAATATACACCAAAGCACATTGATTCCAAGACTAGTTCTTGTATTACAAGCCACTGCATTTAAGTATTTATTTAAAATTATGGTCATTCATGTGTTTTAGTAGGATTTGACATCCGTGAAGTTAAACTTGGGGCAAAAATACTCGTGCAGCATTTATATAGCTATTTTGCTGCAGGCACTAAAGATAAGCAAGTCTCACTGAATTCTTGCATTTAACTATTTTTGTTCTTACAACGTTCTATGAATGTTGAAGATGAACATTCTGATTATTAAAACAAAACAAAAAAACCACAAAAACCCCCCCACCTATACCCTCCTGTTGGATATGAATGCAAGGTGCACAACCCAAGGGGTTTTCATGCCCTAACCAGAAGGTGGCACTCATGTTACTCCAATAGCTGTGCTTCAGGAAAAAAGCTGTGGTACTTTGGGTAGCTGTACCTTATCAACTATTTATTTTGGCTATTTAAATAAAGTTATTTAAAACTGCACGAGTGGTTATAATGGGCCATTGCTTACTGTGTTTGTGCACCAGCCATAATGACTTCCAAAGGTGTTGAGTTGCTGCTGTTCTGATGATAGTGGAGTTTCTTCAGGTTAGTTAATAAGTGTTTCACTCTATCAATAGATGCTGTAAAGCAAACTTACAGGAACCCTATTTAAGCTCCTATTCAAATTTCTACTGCATAAATATCTTAAAGGTTTTTCCACAAGTATTCTACATAAAAGTAAGTATGGGTGAGTTTCAAATGGAACACGAGGGAATGTATACTCTGATGTAATTACATGCAAGTAAATTGCCAGGTGTAGCATCACTAAAGGTGCATAGATTTTACAGAAGTAATTTGACCAGATTTCACTTTATAATAAAGGTAAGGCACTGTCATAAAGACTTTTATGAAATTTGCATAGAGAATTATACGCCATATGGTTGAATTCCTACATGGTTGTAAAAAGTGTTTATCAATTGAACTTTACTTGGCATGTGCTAATACAAGCTTTGAAGTGATTCTCTGAAGTGTTCCCCACTCATCTAAAATACAGGTAGTAGCTTTTTTTAACAGTAATTTTAGCAAAATTAATTACTTTATCACATCAATTGGAACTGTCGGTGCTTAAGGTTTCATGATAAGCATAGTCTTACCAAGTATGAGTAGGATCCAAGTTGTGTAATGCAGTTTATATGCACATTAAAATTATTTGGTTGCATAGTATATATGAAAGCTTTAATGAAGTATGCATTATGTTTGCTTTTCTGGAGCTTTTTTACAGCATAACAACAGTAAAGTGTTGCATCTGACTTTGTCAGAAAAGGATGTTGCCACGTTTGCCCACATAAATTGCTCTCAACTCAGTCTCATTGCAGTGTCTTGAGGATCTCAAGACAGTAGTTGCTGTCCCCCCAAAACCGGAGACAAAACAAGGATGGATGTCATGTATCTCTCTTTTGTTGCCCTTCAGCAATCCGAGAGAGAGATTTAAAAACTGTTCAGCTGTTGCTTTCCCCTTTTCTGCTCTGCAGAGAGGAGTGGAGTTGTGTAGCAACAGAGTTCATCCTTCATGAAAGCCAAAGAGCTGCCCGCTTCTGTGTTTTGTTAACTTGTAAGAAGCTTTTGAATCTGGTGATTGCAGAGAGCTTTTTAAAATTCTTCCATGCTGTGTAATCCCAAAACACCAGTCAGGGCACTCTGAGTAACCCATCAGAAATGTTCCTCTTCTGGAATTTGGTCACAAGGTTTCTTCGCAGTGCCACAGGCTCTTGCACAGCATGCAGGCCCCGCTATGCATTACTTGTGTATTACATATTCTTGGAAACCAATGGTTCATTTGTCTTCTAAAAAGACAATTGGGTAGAACACAAGGAAGTCTTTTGCTTGTTGTTTGTGTCTGACAAGCAGATTGATTGATTATGTATTTGATTAAGTCCTTGACTGCACAGAGGAGTCCAATGTGATGAAAACAGCATCATGTGAGCGTTAATGGAGTAAGTGGTATTTACTAGAGGTTAGAGAGGGTGGAAGAAGATCAACTTCAGCTATTCAGGCTCTGAAATTGCTAACACTGTCAACACTGTTAAACACAACTAAACTCCCATATAATATTGAAAACAAGCCATATGCTCTGTTGCCACAATTTTATGGTAAGAGATGGAAGATAATTTGCTCTTCATTAAACTAAAGAGGCTCAGCTTCTCCGAGCAGTCAGATTCTTCTTTGCATTTCAGAGGAACTTGCTGAGAAGGTCATGTACTTTTGTCTCATTGTGAGTGTATATCAGTGGCAGACATGATTAGTTTTGAGTAGTTGCTCAAGAAGTCCATGACAGACCCTGGACTTCCAAGAGCTGAGGTCATTAGGCCACCAATTTCAGCTGCTGCACTTTTTCCATTTGTTTTTATGTTGGGGAAGTTGTAATATCCTAGAGGACTGTTATGTAAATACCTTGACATTTCTTCCCTCCATCACAATTTTTAATTTTGATACTCAGCACCAATCAAAAAAAAGACATCTTTTGCAGAGCATCAGTTTAATAAAGATTGTCAAGGAGCAGATACTGATTAATTTCAAACAAACCTTCAAAATTTCAGTTAAGAAAGTGAACTGAGAACTGTGTATTGTCACTAGGAAAAACAGTTTCCACATATCCCATTTCCATCTTTCCTCTACTCCAGTTTAATGCTCAGATCAGGCTAACTGTAGGGACAGGTATTTGTTACACCAAAAACTTTTTGGAATGTTTTTACAAATAGGGTTTAGCAACATATTTGGTGTAGCAATGAATGTTTGCTATGATTTTCTCCTAGCACAGTTCCTTGTGGATTGCTTTATCTTTTATAGTTAGGACATAGCTTTGATTCTGCTTCATGGTAACTTAAAATACTAATTTCTTAATGTCTCTCCATAGTAGCTGTGGCATGAAGGAGACAGGGAGGATCTTGTGTAACTGTGAAGATGCTGGGCTCATCAGCCCTGAAACTGGTCAAACCTTCTGAGTGACAGAGGCAACAACGGACAAAAGCTGTGCCAAGCTGGAAAACAGCTGTCACAATGTCACCAGCTGTCAGAGAGGTAGTAGGTCAAAAGGGACTAACCAAGAGGGTAAAGGCTGAGGTGACCTGTCATCACTCCTTCCCACCCCTTGCCGTCACCGTTTCGATCTGTGTGCATACCAGGTCACCTCTCCAAAATTCTTGACAGCTCACCAGTCCAGCACAGGCTTCCCACCGTGTCGTAGAAAATTCTTGCCGTGCTGTTTACCCTGCCGCTGAGCACGGCTGGCCAAGAGAAGCTCGCTCCAAAGGCTGGGTGGTGTGCGAGGGTCAGCAGCAGAGCTGCCCATCCGGCAGCGCCGTCGCCCAGCTGGGCAGGCAGTCACCGTAGCTACTCTAAGAATTAACTCTCTAAAACAACCCAACTGAACAACAAGTTGGTATTTTTCTGTGTTAGGTTATGTGCTGCAAAACGCAAATCTAGCCCTTTAACCAGGTCAAGCAGAAAGTGGGGCTCTCAGAGGGTTCTTTAGAGCTCTACCTGTGTGGATTCTTTTTTTTTTTTGAGCCAAAATCTTGATCACAGTGTCCACCAATGTGCTCTGAGGCACAAATAGCCCTGTGAGCCCTCGCTCTTCACTTTCAATGTCTGCCCTCATTCTTGGCATTCTTTGTCTTTCCTCTCCATAGAGAAGGGAGGATTTCTGCCAGTATATGGTGATCTAAGGGAATAATTAAAAATAGTGTGATAGTTGGTGTTGGCAGTTGTGTAATTGAGAAGTAATTTTGGGACCCCCAAATAACAGATCGCTGTTATGAAACATTTCCGAAGGAAGCAACTAGACTAACTCATGAGTATTATGATCTAACGTATGGTCTCTTCCTTCTAGTGGAAAAGTAAAGTAATTCGCATTCACAGAGTAGTAATTAATTCATTAGTATTTGACCCATTTATATATAGTTAACTAAACATCTTTTATTTTTACTCTTTTCCAGTTCTTCAATCATTGTGTAGTTAATACAGCATAACGTTCAGTGTCTCATTTTCTCCTCAAAGTCACTTCCCTGACAGATTCTCAGTCAGCTCATTGATGTTGCTGAAACCAAGTTTTCAAAATTTATGAGTTGGGCCCCTGAAGATCCTAAATTTGTCTTTAAATTGCTGTATTAAAAAAGGATTTTAAATTTATTCTTTCATATTGAAGCTTTTAGAGATCATATTTTCACTTTGCTACCAAGATTCTCTTTTTTTGTTGTGTGGTGGTCATTTTTTATTTTTAAGTCAAAGCTAAGATCCTCATCGTGCTGTTTGAATGCTGAAGCTGTCGCTTTAGGGAAAGATCCAACTACCACAAGACTCAGGGTAAAATCCACAGGAGCTGGCAATACACTGACCCGTAAGTCACTCCTTCAGTGCCCTCTTCAGGCTGTCTGCTCCATGGCAAATGTTTTTACTTTGGTCTCAGTTGTAGTCCTTCTGGACAAGTCAGAAAACAACTTTTCGACGTGTTCCTTGTTTCAGGTAAAAGCTATTCCAGTCCATCAGAACACTAAATATTTTTACACAAAGCATAAGTTTCTGGTATAATCTTAGGAAGAATATGTACTCCACACCCCCTAGGGAAAAAATACTTTTTTCAAGGGAGCTTTTTGGGGGTTTTTAATAATGTATTGAAATAAATACTGCTTAACAGTTCTCGTTTCTGATCATAGGCCTGTTGCTGGTTCTTGCTTTGAAAACTGTGTACCTATGCAAAGCCAATGCAATCATCTTCTGGTATTTATTTTATCTTTCAGACAGTAGTGAGACTGGTGAGCTCCAACTGAGTTAGGTATCCTGCAGCATAAATTTATCATTTTGTATCACGCCATAACAGAGATAGAACTGATTTTGTAGCTTGTGACAGATGTTATGCTTAATGTTTCATTTAATTAAATATAGAAAAAAGTAGGTAAAATAGGAACCCTACATTATTCCACATTTTCTCTCATTATGATAGGATACGTTTGACTTTTTGTGTTATGCAGAGGCTTCCGTATGTCCCAGTGTACCGCACAGGTGCCACATTGGTGCATTCTGGTGTACATCCCTTAGCTCGATCAGGACAACCAGACTTTGGATTTCGATATGAAAACAGTCTGGAGGCAGAGATACAGACAAACCACCTGTCAGGGTGCCATTTCAGAACCAGTAAAGAAAGCTGCTCTCCTAGAGGCTGAGATGAACTGTGGCCGCAAACCAGGTAGGTGCACCAAAGCAGAACTGGCTGTCCCAGGGCAGACCACGGGTCTCCTTACTCCTGTGCCATCCCCAGCACTGCCCTGCAGCTAATGAAGAGTCTAATAATAACGAGGGCAAGCATTTGGGAGTGCTTCCTTAGAACACCCTGCCACACAATGTGTAAGTCATGGACTTCTTGAGACTGATGCATTTGTGTTTAATAGCATGAATAAATATGTTTATAAATATATATAAAAATAGATATTTCCATGAATTTCCATAATCACCTTTTGAATCCACATCACAACTTAAAATCCACTGCATCCACATCATTAAAGGAATTAAGCATTTTAAGTACACTTTGTGAAGAGAGACATTTCTCTCTGGTTTGTTTTGAACCCATTGTTTCCTACTTCATTTGAAGACACTTTTTGGATAGGAGGAGACAGTTCCCTGCTTTCTCCTCTCTATCCTACTGATGACTGTTAAGATTTTTTTCTCATTTCCCCTCAGTTACTCCTTCTTGCAGCCTGTAAAGTCCTTGTCTAGGACTAGGAGAGTGCCTAGCCAGTCTCCACACAGGAACTGCTCCACACCTGTGGTTGTCTCTGTTGCCCTCCTCTGAACCTTGCCCAGCTCTCCTGTATCATTCTTGAGAGGGAGGTAAGAACCGTGCACAGTTCTAGACACAGGTGCATCACGCATACATTGGCATAACAGTATGTTCTGTTCTGCTCTCTATTTTCTAAATACTATTAACATTTGATGTGCTTTTTCTGACACTTGCTGAGCACGAGACTGATATTGTCTTAGAGATAATGTTTAATTAAGGAAAAAGTCTTTTACAATCTAAGCCTCAGAGTACCCATGTCTTTCTCCTACTTACTCTTACTCATGGCCAAAGTGTCTTTTAGAGGTGATCTGAGTCAGGTGTCATCAGCCCAGGTGGTATTTCTGCTAGACCTTCCCAGATGGGGTAGTCATTGTACCACAACCTCCTAATGGCAGCTGACGAAGGTGTGCCAGCTCCGTGCATTCTGGTAGGACTGTCCCAGACTGGTTAATGCTCCTCTCCTCCCATCATTTAGCAGGCTTTGTTTAGTTTTGTAATTTGTTGCTTCCCTTCCGTGTTCCTTTTAATTAGCCATATTGCACTTCTTACATGGCTTCATCTCTTTCTTCACAGCCACATCTGTGTGCCTTGTATCTTTGTCTTTGCTACAGTGGCTTTCCTGATGGGTATCTTGAGTTTTCCAGGCAGCAAAGTCTTTGACTCGAGTTGGTGCTGTGTTTCAATATGAGATTTCTTTTAAATTTGAATACACTGTATTTACTTTTCTAAAAGGAGAGTGGATACTGCCCAAGATGCACATAAAAAATAGTGCCCTTTTTGGAAAGGCAAAGAATATTTTTTTTTCATTCAAATCTACTATTGCCTTTTAGCTTTATTTTCTAATGCTGACTTTAGGGGGGAGAAAAGTCTTATCCTGAATAAATCATGAGTGATGAATGCGACAGAGTGAAGAATTCTTGCTTTTCCTTGTGAAGAAGAGGTTAATTGTAACTCACAGTCTCTCTCCTCTTGCAGAACTACTCAAGATAAAGCTATTTCTTGGAAGAATACCCTTAGGAAGTGAGTGACCTAGAATGAGCTTGGCATAGAATTGCCTTTTAGCCTTAACTGTGATATTCGCCGCTGCAACCTCCATACACAAATGTTTTTTGACAGGCTTTGCAAACAGCCTGGGGTCACAGCCTACGAGCTTTCCTTGGGCAAGTAAAAGCTGTGGAGTCGGGAACTTAATCTGTTTCCTGTAGACATGAACATCAAAATTCCCAAACCCAAACTGGATGGCGCACAGTGGGACACTGACAGGCAAACACAGCCCCTCGTTGCAGGACTGTGAGGAGGACATGGCAAGCAGCAAAACGTGCTCCCTGCCAGGGATGGTTCATGAAGTTCAAGCACTGCTGTTAGCTGGAACCAAGACTGTATTTTTAATATCCCTTGACATAAAGCCCAAGGGAGAGCAGGTGATGGCACACCAAGCTGGCATCCTGCCTTGGGCATCAAAACATGTTTCTGTGGCCAGCGCACCTCCACTGCAAGCTGCTTAGCAATCTAGAGATGTGCTTTTGCTGTGGAAGCAAGGGTGAGCGGGAGAGAGGACTGTACCTAAGCCTCTCCTACACGGATCCCCTCTATATGCACACTGAGAGTGCATGGTAGTGGGGCAGCCTGGGGGGATGCGCTGGTACAGGGACCACCTCCTCCTGCTTTGAGAGGAAGGATTTTCTCCCACCCCAGCTGTTTGTTCAGGTACTAATCTCAGAATTTGCTTCTTGCTCGATAAACCTAGCAAGTAACCTTGCAGTTAGGGCAGCATGGTTATCCCCTGTGCATACAGCAAGTGGGGTTGATGTATAGAAGATACACACTGGAAAAACTGAATCTGGTCCCTACAAAACACTCTGATCCTTGCAAATCTTTTTTTTTTTTTTTTTTTTTTCTCCTTGATAGTGTTTTTATGTCTGGGATTTTCATAACTGAAGGAGAATTCAAATAAATCAGCAACTGGAGAAAACGCCAAACCACCGCAGTCAAACTTTCTCAGTGTTTTGAACTAATAGACCCCCTTCTCAAGATGTTACGCCTAACAGGATCTGACTGCCTTTTCTCAGCCAGAGAATTTCTGTCAGTACCGCTGCCAAACGCACGGCCTCACGGAGGGAGGATTTGATAGTGATCCAGGTTAAGCCAGCCTCTTCATTCAGAGACAGTGACCGCCAGCCCCACACAGACTGCGGCGGGGCCACCCAGATGTCGAGTTTCCACTGAGGAAGGCCAAGTTCCCCATACTCTTTTTATTTTTGCAGCCGTAGCAGGGCCGTGTCCTTGGTTTCTTTCCATGCCAAATAAAGCGTCTGCACATTTTGTCTAGTTCTTTTTTGTACGGTTGAGGCATTTATACCCGGAGCACCTGCAAAAATAGAGGTCTGAAGAAAGGGATTCATTTCTGACAGGTTAATCAACCTGAGGAAAAAGAAATTGTCGTGCTAGATCTGCAAACACACTTGCAGGTTGCCTTGCAAGGGCAGCTTGTGAAGATTAAACTGGCTGGGGATGCTCTGAGCTCGAGGCACAGAGATCCCTGTGGGACACGGCTGATATAAAATGCTCCGAGGCAGATCCTGCCGTCCACCCCAGCGGTGTAAATCTGGAGTAACTCAGGCTGCTTTGGGGATGTTACTTCAGATCCACTTCACCCAACAGAAGGGCAGAATTTAAATGAATTACCCATGAACAGAGAGTAAAGGACGTGTACAGTAAATAATAAATTTCTGGGGTTTCTGCCCTTCATGACTCTCTCTCATAAATATTTCAGGCTCACTCTGGTTGCTGCTTCATTGTGTCAGCCAAGAGAGCAGACTGGGCAAGTGCATTTCAGTGTCATTCACGTCTGAGGCTGTTACGGCTCAGGGTGAGGCAGGACTGCAGGCTAAACCCTGATTTCTAAGAGCCTGACGCTGTCCTGACCAGTGCTGTATTTGAAGTGCCACAGGGGCACACTCTGTGACTGCTCTTGATCAGCTCCGGCTCCTATTTCGTTTTTTCTTTATCTCTTTCTGAACTGAAAAATAGGGAGGAGAGAGGGGAAGCAATTTTAAATGCATAAAAAAATCAGATTGGTCCAAAAGTGTTAATTGAAACATTTCAGCATTTATGAAATTAATCATTTCATTGTGAAGAAGTCAATATAAAAATATTACATTATTTCGCACCACGCACAATCCCTCCATGCAGGCTGGCACTTGACATCAATCTGTGAGTAGTTTTGATTCCCCCAAAACTTAATTTTTCAGGGAACTTGACTCAGTGAGTAAATGAGTCTGATTTCTCTTTTTTGTACATTACTGCTGGATTCTTTCAATTTACTTATTTTATTAAGCAGCTATACCACCCCTATTACCATGCCCTCCAGATGTAAGGTATCCAATTAGAATCAGCCTCAATCGCCGTAACCTGCTTTATGAGGCCAGGCTGTCGGCCCCACCATCGGCTGCACCCACACGCACCCCTACTGTGTTCCACACACTTTCGGTGCTCCTGACCGGTTGTGCAACACCAACAGAGGAGCAAAATGCCTTAGTGAGATTTGAAGAGCTACATCCATGCCTGGAGGCACAATGACTGTTAAGAACCATCCTTTTCAGAAAATCCGAAACGACTCAGTTTTAATATTCTAGTTTCTTACTTAGTTGATTGTCATATTTTAAACCTGTCAAGTGTGTTTTATTAGTGTGAAATACTGTTTACTTTTGCTCATTCTCACACTATCCAGATCTTTACCATGCAGACTCTGGTATTTTCCCCCAGATGTAGCATATTGTAATTCATTGCTCATGACTGCCAAGAAATGACAATTCCAAGACTGTCCATAGCTCACATTATAGTTATTTTGCTGGTGGAAATTCCACCATTTTTTTCATTATAGCCAGTCCAGCAGAAAGCAACCAGAAAGCTATGTGAGATGAGCCTCTCAAATAGGGCAGGGAGGAAACCTCAAGTATAGATTTGTGCATATTTCTGACATGTCCAGCCAGAAAAAGAGAAATCTTGGTCTCAGTAGAACAAATGACCACCTGCACATTCTCACAGTCTGAGAAATAACCTCCTCCATCCTGCCACTTCTCCTGCTGTTATTTGCTCTCCTGTGCTCTCCATTAGGATTGTCTTTCTACTGCCAAAACCAAAAAAAAAATGATATGGCTCTCCTATGTTCTTGCTGGATATAGACTTTGTCTTCATCTAGGGGTTTTATTAATTTTAACATTTATTTTGCAGGTGTGTTTTAAACATTTTTAATAGTATAATCGCACTGATGAGACCTAGTATAGGAGCAGGTATAAATTGCTCTCGCGCTTTTTGGAGCTTAATATTCTACTCAGTTCAGAGGGAGAAATTGCTGGCCTGGCAGAACTAGATCCACACAGGGGGTTTGAATGGTACTGGCACAGCTGGAATGATCTGGCTAAGGGCCACAGACAAAAACCAACATGTTTTTGTGGTCAAGGGTCAATATGAGGTTTATCTGGAGGCACGGAGTTTCACAGCCTGCTGTATGTTTCCAATGTTCACCATGCCAAGAGTATTCTACTGAGAAACAGAAAATTAGGGGTTAAAGCTGTCATCTACAGAGTCACCTTGGAACTCCGTAATGAAATATCAGTAATTGAGGATAGCTGTTTGCTAAAAAGATTACTGACAGGCATAAAATAACAATCGCCAGTAGCCATAAATATATTTTATGTCTTGGATATTTTCCTGGCAGACTTTAGTCTTTCATTGAGTTATGCAGTAGCAGCCCTGGCTTTGGACAACTTGTGCTCAGAAGAATAGTAGGATGTTTTTGGGGTGCCTGAGGGGGGAAAGGATAGCTTTTTTAAAAATTAGTGTACCATAATTTTCCTTGGTTAGCACAAAAGCTTACTTCCCTGCACCATCGGAGAGGTACATTTGAGTTTATTCTTTTGCAGTATCCTGTGTAAGAAGATGAGATAACACTTCCTGGAGAAAATCCAGGATGTTATTTAAAGAAATGGCATTTCGACATTCATTCCTTACTGGCTAGAGTTTGTGGCCATATTGGTATTTCATGTCTTGCTTTCATGTTAAGAGCTTTCCAAGATGATCTTCTCTACAAACGCCTATTTTTCTGCCACTAGGGGTCCTAAAAATAATGAGGAAAGGAGGCACAACGCACCCATGTACGTGACACTAGAGCATTCTCACAAGGTGGACCTGAGTGTCAGGTCACCGAAACCCCCAGGGGGTCGGCTGGCAGCAAGGGTTAGCGCCAGGCAGACTGGAGGGACAGCATCAGACTGTTGGACGCAAGAGATTAGCTTTGCCTTTGATCCAGAGTGATTTTCATGTGTTTCTGCCATGTCCCAGAGGAGTGGGAGGTACCCTTTTCCTTCACTTGGGCGATGCCCAGGTAATGTGTCATGCCACCCAAGTTAGAGCAAGGAGGGTTGAGCTGTGGAGGAAGGCGCTGAGGCTCGGATCTACCTGACAAATGAAACGCTAAGGGGGAACCACGAGTCAATCAATTGCCAAGATACTAAACGTCAGGGCAGCTACCACCAGCTGAAACAGCTTCAAAGACTTGGTTCTGGGTCCTTAATCCCCGGCCTCCTGCTTTGTCCTTTCCCCTCCAGAGCTTGCTTTTGTAGGTAGGAAGAGATGAAGATCACCCCAGGTGCCGAGGAGACCAAATGGCCTGAATGCATGAAAATGTGGAGAAAAACTTTCTCTGCCAGGCGTGCCATTAGGAGCCAGTACTTGCAACATAAACCCAAGGCTGCTGTTATTTTTGTAGCCCTGTTGGGTTGCTCTACACTGCTCCAGTGCTGTAAAAAGAAATGGATGGACATACTTGGGAATTGAAATTAAATTCAGCTTTCCCATTTGCCACTTTTCTCTATTCTTTCTCTCTGTTAAAAATTGAATATTGATTTTCCTCACCTTGCTGAGTCTGCTAGTCTTTGCTAGCATTTCATTGTTATAAAAACTTTCACTAGAGCTGGCAAAGAAAATTCCAGAAAAACAATTTTTTATCAGAATTTGCCAGACTATTGAAAGCAAGACGTCCCAGAGGAAAATGTTCTTTCTTATGATGGGGCGACATGGAAGTGGAGCCCAGCACCTTGCCGTGGGCAGCCCATCCTGGGGACCTCTCTAACCGTGCCTCCTCTCTAACCGTGAGAATCCCAGCTCTGTTTCTGAGAGTAAAAGAAACACTGAGTCTTGTTCCACGCTGAAACCAAACCGAACTCAGAAACCTTGGAAATTCTGCAAAATGGAATTGCCACTCTCTGCCAAGCCTAAGTATCATGTTACAATGTCTAATGTTGAATTAAAAGGTACAGAAGACTACATTTTTCAGAAAACACAGACATTTTCTTGTAATTAGCAAATTATGGTCTCATATTTATTTTGCTTATCAAGTTATTTTTCAGTGTCAAGACCTATTTTGTTTCACCCTTCCCTGTCATCACTGGCTTAAGAGTTGTTCTTGGCACTAGGGAATCTGAAGGGTGCTGTCACGGGCTGCACGCAGGAGGTTGTTCCAACAGCAGGAAAACTGCTCATTGTTTATGTAAAACTAAAAGTAATTTCCCTAACATCAGCACCAGGCTCCTTTTCTGAGGTTGTACGTGTGCGTATCTACACAGACACCACAGGCTGGCCGCCATTTGTTACGCTAGGAAATTAATGTTTCCTTTGCTTCTGCAAATAAAGGAATCAACAGCAAACTGCCCTGAAGAAGCGTCTCTTGCCACCGCCTGGGAGCTTGCTACGGCAGCTGGTGATCCATCAGCTGAACTGCATGAACTCAGGAAGCATTCGTTGCTCAGACTAAATGGTCTTCCAGGCTGTATGACTCGTTGACTGATTTGTAAGTTAAAACAGCTCTTGGCACTACAGATGATGAGTTTTCAATGGGTATGACACACACACACAAATTAGATAAGGAGACAAAAAGCCAGTATTTTAGATAGACAACTTGGCCAATGAGAATTTTACTGCAAGGCTTATTTTTAAGCGCCATGATGAGTTTTATGCATCTGCCCACTTGAAATATTCTGATTATGAAACTGGCTCTTTGTTCACTGCTTGGCTGTTGATTTCTAAGCAGGCAAAGCAGGCAGCGTGTGCTAATAAAAGGGTCAGAAAAAAGAGGAGGACACTAATGCAATGAACTACCTTCTCCATAGGACTGTTTCACATTAAAGATTTTGCTTTGGCTTTTGCTTACAGCTTTTGACCACTTTTGGTTTGTTCAGTAATCCCAAACCATATGTATAAAGAGTGATTGACAGAAAAAACTGTATTTGAAGCAGCCTCCCAATGGCTTGTACTCAGATATAAATATCTGATATTCTAAATCTTGAGATGAACTCCTGATGCATCAAGTACCAGTTGATTTTCTTTTATACCTGCGATTAAATTTTTCATGTACACATCACATTAAATGATGAAAAAGAGACTGTAAAAAAACAGTTTTTCACCTAATAGGATATTAAGTTAAGAAGTTTAGAAAAAATACTGTGAAAAACTTAATACCAAAGGTTGTAATCTTTTAAAGCTCATTTATGCCCATAACAATGTAAGTGACATTATTAGATTATTTTTTATCAGTCTGTAAGACTGGAATATTAATAAATATGTGGCAAAGAATGGAGATTTGTGGTAGCAATCTTTTGAATAATGGCACAAAATAGATTATTTAAAATATATTTAGTATTTTTATACAATGCATATTTTAAGAATGGACTATTTTTGCCATCTTCTCAATTTGTAACAAAATTACCATTAGTGTAAATAATCATCATGATAGTATTACCAAAGGTCATGGACTTCAGCAAAGGTCATTATGTAGCTTCTTAGAACCTGAATAATGTATTCAGCCTTTACATTCAGTCTGTGTGTAACTTAGGCTCAAGCTAAAAGGAAGAACCTTGCTAACAATCCTGATACCTGTATCTGTTCTTCATCACCGAAGTTCTGCTGTAACTTTCTAGCCTACTCAGCAGAATGATATAGAAGATTTATCATTAATGTTAGAGTTAACATCTTCAAAATATTACAGAGACTTTTCTGAAAATTTAAATTCTTATTCTGTTAGGACCAGATCATGCTGTAACACAGCATCCTACACAGTGGGGTCTTTCAGTTTGTGAACAAAGAAGCTATTTTGAAAAACAGTGTGCTGTTGGATGTAAGCTTATTTGAGGAAACTGCAGATGGTAACAAGGGAGTTTGTTCTTGTCTGTCACCTCTGTGCCTAAAGCCAGATCTGGGTGGAATCTGAAGAGTTGTGCACTGGGGTTGAGCTCCTGGAAGGGATTTTACCGTAGGTACCCTTTGTATGATGTTCCTTCCACCTAACTCCAGTTTAAAAGCTACACATACCATCTGAATTAATCATTAAGACTCCCTCTCCAATCAGTAGAGAATGCAAGCACTTGGAGATAGTGATTCACCTATCTTGTTTAAATACTTTGAAAAGAAAGACGTTGCCTCGGGAAGTGTTCTCTGTTGACCTGTAGAAGAAGCCTAGACAATTAGCTTAGTTGTGACTACTGTTTAGATGGCTGCAGTTAACAGAGGTGAATCCTGTCCCATGTGTCTAATGCATAATAATCCCCAAGTGGGTAGCTGTTTAAAAAAAGACACACCACTTGCAGCTAGAAAGATGGCAAAAAGCATGATGCCTGCTATCCCAAGTCATGTAGCCAGATTGTTTTTCTAGTACATCCTTCCAAGTCACCTGGTGAAGAAACAGCTGTGAGCTGGCTGAAGGGTGTGCCAGAGATCATGCTTTCCAGGGATTCTAATTCTGTAGTCCTTATTCAGACCTTTCCACTGAAACTGATAGAAATTATGGCAAAGGACTATAAAATCAAATGCACTCTAAGATGTTAGTGGAAGCGGAGTGCTCCTGTACATTTCTGTAAGACCATTAAGTGATGGCTAAGTGAAGGCACTGCCACTGGAGGCTTTCAACAGGGTTCTTTGCAGACCAGCTATTATGCAGTGTGAGGAAAAAGAAGCATTAGCCAAACATATCACCATAAATAGGAATAAAAATACAACATGTCACTGTGCACTGATACACTTTATTCAGGGCAGAAGTGGTGCAGTTGCATAACTTAAAAACATGAGCCAAGAAGTCACCAATATTTGCAAAACACTCCTTTTTTACTCCCTTCCATTATGTTTGTAATTTGAATCAAACTGCTGGAGATAAAATGAGATACAAAGGCAGAAACTGAAAGCTCTCACTCACGTCACCTTCCAGTTAGGAAAATCTAGGCTGTTGCTGCTGTTCTCTTGATTGCCTCAGCATAGCCCCATTCCTTCCTGGGGAGATCTGTAATCAAAGCTATCGCATTTTAGTAAGCAGACAGTATTATAGCTCAATCAGCATCTCCTGGATGTCCCAGCAGGGAGGACCTGGAGGCACTTGCACGTGGGCAGAGAGATGCCCTGAACATTTCTGCACTACAGGGTTTAGCATAAAGGTTGCTCCAACTTTCCCCCCGGTTCAAACTTCAGGTTAACACACAAATTAAAATGCTGCCATTCTGTGTCTCTGTGCTAGTGATGACACCTCGCCTAGCAGGACAACCCCCAAACTACGGCCAATACCGACTGCATCAACTGGGTCTAGGTTTAAAAATAAGTCGAATAATACTTCCAGCCTTTATGTGCTTCCATTTCCAGTTAGCTCGAAGAGGAATAAACCAGGCTATTTAGTAAGCGCTCTCAACCGAAAGGTGACCTGTTCTTGAATCTGACCTTTTAGCTCAGCTTCATGGGTGGGTTTGGCTCAAAGCATTCATTATGCCTGGGTCGCCAAATTCAAAGAAATAGGTGGAGTTAGACTATAAGATGTTTACTTGTGTTATGCTGGAATTCCTTTGCTCTTGCCCGAGGGTCTACTTTGGAGGCCTTCAAAGTTAAAACTGCTACTCTGTTCCTGCCTGAAACATTTTGTTCTTAGGTTTCTCTCCTGTCAATAGGAATTAGAGGAACCTGAAATGTTGTCCCTGTCTAAATACAGAGCTAAAAGTAATTCCATGTTGTGTGATGCTCAAAGCATCGCTCTCTGCTAGTGTTGTGTGAAAGATGGGCAAAAAATGAGGAAAATGCACTAGCACCCTTAGTAGAGACCCTTTGTTGACGCCCTTGTACAACCTACATAAGGAAAAGGGTCTAGTTCATGGATCTTAACCACAGGGGCAAAGTGTAAATGACCACAACGGGGAAACAGCATTGGTACAACCAACCAATCCATTTAAAAAGGCATACAGGAAGGAAACTAGGAAAAACAGAGGATAGATGTTTTTTCTTTTTTTTTTTTTTGTGTAAGAACAGGTTATGTTTATATTAGAGGGAAGTGTGCTCCATGGTATGACCCTCAATCCATGTCCCCTGGCTGTCCCTGTGTGACCTCCTGGACCATACTGCAGTTGCCTTCTGGCCTGTGCTTTGGAGTTTAGTTTCCTTGAAAACCAAACACATATTTACATTGTCACTAAAAGCTACAAGTAGAACAACAATTATTTTTTAAATGGTGCTGAACAATATATTTTCATTTTATTGTTGGAAGAGGTATTATGTAACATGTTTTTCTATTGTACATATATCCACAGCAAACCTTATTTCCTAGGTTTTTATCACCATGTTAAAAAGCAGTATGATGAGGATGTCCACATCTCTTAAGTTTAATTCCAAACATTTCCTCTCTAAACAAAAAATGTTTTCATTCTTCTTTGTGATAAATCCCACTTGTGATCAATTATCATATTTGTATACACATTTTTTAACATTAAGCTAAATGCTGAAGGAATGATATTCCCAGTGTAGCGTCCAAAATATAATAAATAATACATAATTTAAAAATCTGGCATACTTATAATTTAAAATAAAAGAATAACATGTCATTAAAACAGCATTTCACTGAGTTTTTATGCAATTTTAGAAATTCTCTTTTCTCACCCCAGATTTGGGCATCGATCAGGGATCACTTGGTGTTCTGGAAGAAGTTGCTACCATCCTTTCAGCTGAAAGTTGAAGCATTTTCAAGAATGTCACAGGAATTTTAAATGACACAGCAGCAAATGGTATTCGATTCTGATGCTATCAAAGAAGGAGTAAGTAGTAATTGAGGTGATTGGAGTGAGGCCTGAACATGGTGTGGAATCTGTAGCACTCAAAGCAAACAGAGACCCCACTGGGAAATGTTTTAGACAACACAACACAGAACGCTGTTCATGTCTTCTGTTGTAACCATTGTTATATGCTTGAAACCAATTCATTATGCTTTACCAAGAGCAGGTGACTGGAAGGCTCTGAGCAGAATATTCTGCTATTCCTTCTTTTGTCTGAAGTTCAAACAGTGTTCTGTATATTTTACAAAAAAAAACAATTTTCTGTCTCTTGAAAAAATCTCAAAAACAAATTGTTTCATTAATGATGCCCTTCCCCTTCAATAAATACATATGGCTATAACTGATTCATACTGTAAATCAGCTGTGATGTTGATGTGGGAAGACTCCCAAATCTTTGTCCTGTCTTAGCAGGCCCTTGGAAAGTGTCATCATTATTGGTTTTAACTCCAAACTTGAAAGTGCCCGAACAAAATACCGACAGAAGTTTGCTTTGCTAGTGCATACTGTATGAGACCATTCTCATTACCTAGCATGAACTCTCATTCACTTCTGTGAAAGACAGGAGGTCAGTGGGCATGCAGGCTCTGCAGAAGCTTGCTTAGAAAATTTTGCGTGTTACTGTCTTTTGAGGATCAGCTTGAAGACCCATGACAGCAAGAATCTAAAAGATCTTGGTAAAACTGACAGTGTGAAAGACTTAGTGCAGTAAGCAGTACGCAAGTGGAAGCAGGCACCAGTATTTTCTTTCTAGGTAGCCACTGTTGAAACCAGTCGTTTCCCTTAATTTGCTCTTTTCAGGCAGCACTTTTGTCACTGGTGTAATAATGAGCTCATCCCATCGCTTTATAAGAGCAAATGGATGCCTTGATACTGATACTTTCTATTTCAAAATAAGTTGTTACTCTTCTAATCTAGTTCAATCTTCGTCCATATTCTGCAAAAGTTTCCTGAAGAGTTCTTAAATTTCATTAAAACTAAAAAAGAAATTGTTAATAATTCAGGCTCATTTTCTCATACAAATTACTGTGGATGAAGAATTTAAGGAAGGGTGTGCCAAACACTGAGGACTGTTGGTATTCCAAGTCAATTAGAGCAGTTAGTGCCTAATTAAGTGCTAATTTATGCCCTGTGCAGTCTCATAGAGGGTAGAAATTTGGCTCAGGCTAGTTGGAAAACAAGATTCTAGCTATTACATGTGAAAATATCTACTATTTTTATGCATACAAAACCTACTTTGTTTTATATGAGTCGAGTGCACTGTAAAATAAGGCTAAACTCTTATCCTGGTTTGGCTGGCTTTCTCTTACAGTTTCAAAAGTTTCACAAACATTCATTTTCCTGTATCCTCAGAAGTCATAGAATATGCTAAAGACAAGCTGTCTGGCAGCCAATTCTCCATGTTTCCTTTAAAAAGCAAATTTAACTGTCTTCTGCAATAACAGAGTTGAGAATCTACTGATGCTCACAGTATCTTTATTCCCTGCTTCACACAATAAATAGAAATTTTAGCTACAGCTGATTAAACCAGGAACTGGTGACAACTATTTGAGCCAGGCTTTCGGAGGAAAGACCTTCCTAACTTCCCTGCATGCTGCAGCAAACACAAACATCTTTCTTGTCCATGCAGGGAATGTATCTTAAATCCCAAGCAGAAGTAATGTCAAATTTTAGAGACTTGACCTCCACAGCGACCTGTCAGTTATCTCTGATGCAGCACATGGGAACGTTCAAATTGCCACATCTGGTTTGCATTCTTGTTACATACACACAAAAACAAGTCCTTCTCATCTTCATTCTTTGCTGCCTCTATGCATTTGCCAGAAAGGACATGGACAATCATTCCATTCTACAAGACGAGAGAAGAAGGGAAAGAAAGAACAAATTAAAAATAAGGGATCTCCAGTAAAAGCTACGCCATGTTTCTGAAGCTTTTTACATACAATAGATCACTAGTAATGACTGGTTGTTCAAAATTTTTTAAGTATTGTGCTAAATGTAATGATCAGGTTTAGGTTTGAGCCCAGGGCCTGGTGAGCATGCATAGCTCCTTTTGAAGCTGACAGGAGTGGTAGGGTGCAGAATTCACTAAATCTCTTTTCCACCACTGTTTTTTTCCTATGGGTACAGGTTGTCATCAACTACAGTACTACAGGCCACAAAACTTCAAAAGGACCAGTGCTTCCCTTAGGAATCAAAACAAATTACAGTAGGAACTGTACCTGAGGATTGCAGCATCCCTGCATCTATAGGAATTGCTATTTTCCCAGGCTGTCCTGGGAGTCCCTGCTCTGCTGGGTGAAGTCCACTGAATAATATTAAATTCCTCTAATAGGAAGTTTGCTCTTCTCTTACAATGCAGGAAGAATTTTAAAGTTTCCCCTACTCCCAAAGGGCTCTCATTTGGGAGGATTCAGGGTTCCCAGGCCCTTCGTCTTCATTCAAAAAGAAGTGGGCAAGGATTTGCCCTGCTCGTATTTTCACAACCACTGATTCTGATTCTATTCCTATAAGGCCAGTAAGACAAACAGTGGGCAAAAGGCATCCTAAATTTCCTGAGTGAAAATGGTACAGAAGTGAAACTTGCCCTTCAGATACCTCATCCCTTCCCCACACACAAATCCTGTCAATCACCCACAGTCACCATCACCTGCCCTCCCCTCATGGCAGAGTCACTACTGACCTCCTGGACATCCCAGCGCTGTTTGTTGTCTGTCTCCTTTGTACAGTTTTGAGGGATAACCTTCCCGTGTCTGACATCAAAGCAAAACAGCGGAGCAGAACCAAGCCGGATTTCCTTCATGCTGTTATATTCAAAGTGCTGGAAAAGGGAGGGTTTGTTTGAACAATGGTGGAAGGACATCCCCATTCATTTTTAAATGCTAATTCCAAAAATCATTTCCTATATATGTTTGTTAAGATGCAACACAAACATGAGTGACAGAGACCCAACAGCCTTGACCCTGCAAAGCAATCCCCCCTGCTAGCTAATTCTGGCATAACTATTTACCTAAGGAAAGGCTTTGTGTACTGGAATTATGTATAAAGTAAACCCATCCTATAATAAAATTTTCTAGTTTAATAAATATTTGAACAGAAGGGTGTTTCTGACAGTGTCCACACACACTGCAGTTAGAAATCTGCCTGCAGCTCACCCCGAGTTCAGTGTGAGCAGCAAAACTTGCTTGGGACTTAGAGTAAATAGCTGTAGTTGGCCTGTATTGGTTTGGCTTCTCTTAATGCATGAACTTGCTAGTCTAACGCCTGCTTGGGAGTCTACATGAAGAGAGTCTACTCCCGTCTCTGACTGCAGTTTAAACACTAATGGGGAAACCCATCCCCAGTGCTCTAGAACTGTTACGTATTTTTTACTCCCCGACTTTCTGTTCTCCAGACACTACCAAATATACTTACAAACAGGCACTTAATGATGTCTGCTGGAGCAAAGTGTGCGTTATCATCTGACCTCAGTGACACACAGAACATTGCCATTTTTCAAATGACACTCAGCTGCAGAAGAGTGGGCATCATTGCCTTAGCACATGTCTAATTTTGAACACATCAGTACTTCCACTAATGTCAAGCCAGCCATTTACATGTTGGAGCGACTGTCTTCTGGATGGTTCCCTAGATCTGATACAGTGCCTATATACTTGAAGTATAGAGTACCTGGGTGAGGCTGTCACTGCAAGGGGAGAGTTTGATAGAGCCTTCTGCAATGGCTTTTCCAGGTCTGTAATCTGCACAGAAGCCAACACCAGTATTGTAAAGCTGTAAGTAAAGGTTTATACTGAAGTAAAGCACAATCAGATACAAACAAAATATCCTTCAGCTAACTTTTTTGTGATTGTATCCCTTTATGATACACTTTTTTGCTTGTAATTCAGGCAATATTTTTTCTTTCAGACTAGATCTTGCATATTGATCTTGCAAACTGATCTGTTATAAAAGGCAGAGTCTCACAGTCAAAGGTCAGTGTTACCCAGTGAGTTTTGTTTAAGTTAGATACCCACTCCTGGTTTTAACTATTTTGATAGTTAAAAGAAATATGTCAAAAATTTTATGCTAATGGAAAACTGCACTTCAACTGGGCACTGTAGTCAGAAAAATGAAGATATTCTAGAAGAAAAAAACATGAGACAAATCCTGTGATCCACACTCAGTTCTTTCTTACACTCTC
This sequence comes from Phaethon lepturus, assembly GCF_000687285.1. Taxonomy (NCBI): domain Eukaryota; kingdom Metazoa; phylum Chordata; class Aves; order Phaethontiformes; family Phaethontidae; genus Phaethon; species Phaethon lepturus. The sequence continues at coordinate 23,291 of NW_010544864.1, forward strand.
TTAAGCAAACTTTGATAACAAAGAACAGACAAAATAGTAAAAGGACACAGTAAAATCTGGCTACAGATACCAGGGTGTGACTCAATTAGTGGACCTTGTTGCCTTGTTGGGGGAAAATCCCTTCCACTAAGGCTGCCTGGAAAAAATTTGTATTTTAATGAATGATAATTATGGACTTACGTGTTTTTAAAAAAAATTTGAGAATATTGCCTCCTGTACACAGTCTGCCGAGGAACTGCTATTGCTACGACCTCTGCTCTTGGGAGAAGTGCAGGACTGAAGAAATACTTTTTTCTCTTCATGCACATAGGGCAGTGCAGAGATACCTCAGCTGCTGTTGCAGTTGGCATCTGCATGAGGCAACACAATTCTCTTCCTTTAGTAATGGCACCTAAATAACCTAAGGTTAGGGTACTCTGAGCTGTGACACTGAACTGAGTCAGACAATCTGGGTTCAGCTGCTGGCTGGCTTTCAATGTTTATGTGAGAATTTGGACCTCTCATCCTTGTTGCATTGTCTGTTTGGACAATAAACATTTCAAAGCAGAAACAGCCTCTTCCTGTATGCTCACCTGACTACTTGGTACATGGAAGTGATACTGGGATCTCCGAACAATGCAAAACCACTGGTCATTATAGTGTGTTTTGTCTTACCTTGCCAGAGAATCTTGGTGTGTCTTCAGGTTGGGAGAGTTCAGGGTACACATTTGATATAAACCATTGGAAATTTCTACAGCCCAGTCTCTTCTGTAGCTGAAGGCGCTCACTGCAGTCTGGCTTCTCTGCCTTCACGGAGAAAGCACAGGGGCAACAAGGTTACTAGTGTTAGAGATACTAGAAATGAAAATGACCACATAGGAATGCTAGAAATGAAAATGACTGCATAGAAATTACTTCCACCACCTCTTCTATGCTGCATGTAATAGATATTGATATATATCTCTCATGAGCATGTGAAGGAGGAGGACCAGCCTTCCTTCAACTTTGTGCTAAACCAGCATTTAGTCAGGCATTGTAACCAAAGTAAATGTTTCACAAGTAGCATACACTGTGAAAGTATTTTTTCTAAAAATTATTATTATACTGCAAGATAAGTCAGTCTTTGTGATCTTTTTAATTAAAAAAGTCAGGGCCAAGTTTGATACTTGTTGCACTGAAATCAGTGGAATTGTATTAGATTGTCATTCAGGACAGAATTTGCCCCACTGATTAAAATTCAATTTCCTGGCCTTTAAGAGCCCAAATTACCCAGTTATAATCAGTCCTCCACAATCAGAGGATGTAAGTGATAACAGAATTTAGCCCAAAATATAATCTATCACGTTATTATCTGACAGTTACTAAATTTAGTAAGCGAATATGTTTTGTGGCTATAAAGGCATAAAACCTTTCCTGTGATTGATATGCTTTCTTGAATTATATACACACAATTTCAACTCTCACTCTTCCTGGTAGCAACTCTGTTCTGAAAAAAGACAAGTGTCTTCAACCTTTGGTGCAGCTATGGGCAACTGCACTGCAAAGGACTCACAGTCTGAAAATTTGAGGGTATTTAGCACTGAAGATGTCTAACAAGGTTATGAAATCCTCTAAGCAGGTAAGTGTCTAATCTTTCAGTTTCAAAACCACACAAAACATTTTTCTAAATTTCTCAGTGCCCAAATACTAAAAACACCTCACCACCCTCCTCTTTCTTGCCAGCAGTAGATCTCCCCATTCACATTCCTGCTTGGATTCTAAGGAACTGGTCTGGATCCTTAATCAGAAGTTAAAATTGGTGACATAAGTGAAGAATTGCCTATAAATAACTTTTCCTCAGTCTAGTAATTTCTCTGCATCCGTAAGAAAGAAAAAAGGACTTTGCCACGTGCCTGGAAAACACTGACAAAAAAAGGGCCTTGGAGATTAAGAGAGAGGTATCAGCCTCTAAAGGCAGGGATCAATCATGCCATGTGCCAGCCCCTGTAAGCTGCACAGGCAAAGCTCAGCAGTTGCGATATGTTAAAGAGAACCTCATAGTTTAACATCAGTCTTAGATTCAATAAGCATAGCAACAAAGTTCAGCAACACAGCACCACACAAACCCGGCCCCAAGAGGTTTTCCTGGAAAAGGGAAATACAGGAGTAAAATGCTTTCCCTAAAGAGATATTTCTCATGAGACTCTGCTTTGGCTGAAGAACGCAATGGTAGTAAATCTCATTTTGTCATACTAGTTACAGTCTGCAGTTGATGCCGAATAAATGGTGTAAATAATGTAAAGAAAGTCATTATCTCTGTAAACCAATCCGAAAGGAAACTGTGCTTGTAAATTAAATAAACAAACCATATAAGAAAAGGACAAAAAGGGAGGATGTCTGAAATAGTAGGGAGCTGGGAAGAGCCTTATTCATCTGCATTAATGCTGACACCACGGGCATCCTCTGCGGGATGCGATTCAGAGCATAAAACGGGAATACTTATAAAGCAACCTAAACGGGGGTCACTCGTTATTTTCTGGAGTGGGCGATGCCGGTGCTCAAGGCTCACGGAGATTTTGGTAGTGGCCAATAGGTGGCTCCGCTCACCCTCTCAGTGCAATAAATGCCCGCAGGGCCCATCTCCAGCTGAGCGGCAATAATGTCCTTGCTTGCTTGTGTCTTTTGAATAACATCCCGCTGCACTGACATACTGAAAATATTGGCTGTGAAAGAAAGGAACAGAGAAAAGGGCCTTTTATGTCATGGTATACTGAGCACAGAGATCGTAAAATTGATCAGCTGAAGGAGCATTTTACCTTGATGTAGTAAAAGTATTCTGGCTAGAATAAACTCTCAGGCAAAAGGTCATAGTGCTTACAGCTAGTAAACTGTATCATTGTTGGCTGTAGTTTTTAGTACAGAAAATTGCTTCCGAGTTGACACAAAAGGCTTTCTGGCAATTATTAAATGATTTAAGGACCTAACTGCCCATCTTAAGGCTTGGCCTAGTGTCCTCCTTTCAATTACATGGCTGTAACCCTTGTGAGTCAATTGATGAACTTGTGGCCATTGGAATTCAAACCTACAACACAGACAAGGAGGGAGTAGCTTTTTAAAAAATGTGAAAATAGAATTAAAAAAAACCCGTGCCATAGTCTCAGACTCTAGGATTAGCACAGCAGGCTGACTGGAGAGGCAGTTCCACTGGTGGTGTGTAAGGAGGTCAGAGCAGGTAACAGGAGAGAAGCCACAGCAATGCAGAGCCTTTTCTTCTCCCCACTACAATGCAGCTCCTGCTGGATCTGGCTTTCTTAGGTGATGGCCAGCATTTCAATGACCGAGGTGTGCAGGACTGAAATGCAAGAGCAAAATGGGAAATTTTGCACACCATGCACTACCCATGCTCTGCCTAACTGTTTTCAGTGAATCTTTCTTCTTAAAAGCATGGCACTGTTAGATGAACAAGAAGATGAATGACTATTTTCATTCACAACTGCTCACAAGTTTGTCCACTGTCTTGTAGGAGAGGATATCATTACAAGAAAAGGTATTGTAGCCAGAGAATTCCTGAAAACTGCAGCAACATTAACAACTTCACATTATTAACAACTTAACATTAACAACATTAATGATATGAACCACAGCTACATGACTCCCAATAAACAAACATCCACTGGTTTGTAATACATGGGATATACAGTCCCTTGACTGATCTTAATCTGCAGTGGATTATACAGTGTCTTAAAAACATGTGTGGCCATTTTGCAGTTGTTGGATGGTGTATATCCTGTAGATGGTTCAAGTGTGGCCACATGCCAGGGCTACACCACATACCTGGCTGCAAGCCTGTCTCAGCATACAGGCTGCTGGGAATCCAAATCCCTGGAGACTGGACTGCTGTCTGTGCGATGCTTCTAATGAAAAAGTAACTTGTAAATAGTGCCTATGTTGAGATCTGGCTTTCTCAGTTACAGACAGTTGCTCCTGGACGTCTGTCAGTTCAGGAAAAAATCACCTTTTTTGTCACTAGACCACTCAGGTATGTTCCCTTCCAATAAGAGAGACACCACAGTTTGCCATGTGCCTGTGAATATTACTGAATATCCTCATGAACCAAATAAGGAAGACCTTCAGTAATGAAGAATTAATTCTCTAGGAGGGCCCTAGAGCACACAGTGCTACTAGCTTCCATTTCAGATGCACTGCAACCCTCCATGTACTATCAGTGGAAAAACAAATCACCTTGTTGGGCAAGCTGAAGAAGGAGTCATTTGGAGAAGGAGTCATACTCTAAGAGATTTGATAATTTCAGCAAACAACTCCTAGGCACAAGCTTCTCTCTTTCCTTCCTGATCTGACAGCTCTTCCACTGGAAGGTTTCATAAAAGGACTATCTCCAGCACCATGCACTTTGACTGTTTGACTGCACACAGACACCCCCACCCCTATTCCATCCCCTTCACCTACTTCAACACACATTCCTTCCCTCAGAAACAAACGACTACAGATGTCTTTACCTTGCTGATTAAGAAAGCCACGGTGTCATGCTTGTAGAAGTTCTCTTTAAAAGAGCCCAGCCAGGTCTCTGCTATTCGGATTTTGTTCCTCACAATGGCCTCTTCATAGGAGAAAGCACGGGGAGAGTGATTCCGATAGACATGCCCAACTCGGGAGCATGGAATAATTTCTACAGAGCCACCACAGAGCCAGGTCTGAAACACAGGTGAAAACACAAAAAGAGATTACCCTATTCAGATTACCTTTATCTAAAAAGGAGAAGCTCCTTTACTATAGAGTCTGCCTCAGGAAATCCTAACCTGCACATTTCTGGAAACAGCAAGAGCATTGTTATGTGCTTCTACATACACTGTTCCCCACAGACACAGAGACACAGAGAAGATAGTGGGCAAGACAGACCTTTGATTTGACCCAGTATGGCTATTTATATGCTTTTATGTTTTTCTGTGCACAATGCAGTGTAGTGAAGAGACCTGGGGGCACACCTTCTTTCGTCTGGGACATTAAAGGCTCTATACCCTTTGTGTCAGCAATTTTAATTGCTTCTTAGTATCTGTTACTCTTTGTATTCAGCAAAAAAACAATGCAAACAATTTAATATAAACAATCTGGTATTAAAACTACAGGTTGGCAAAGAAATAAAGCTACTCTCCCTTCGGTGCATGTTACATGCCAAAAAAGAAGAGGCAGCTTTCAGAAGGTACTGAAACCAGTGACTCTGTCCTCAGGCAGATAGTGACAGCCAGTGAAACTTCCTTCTCCTGATATAATGTTCCTAACTCACAGCTGCTGCATGTTCTTGTATAGTCCTGACAGATCATGGAGCGTGGGGACAGATTTCTGCGAGGAAAGTGATATTCTCCATACCCCAAGATGTTCTGCACTTAATTGCTTTTATAAATTGCTTCTTGCCTTTTCATTTAGGTTCCTTAAAAGCCCAATAGTTACCACAGCTTGATGTTTTAATTATGGTTCTTACCCTTATAGAGAGCTCCATATTTTCTGCTCCCCACATGGTCATGTCAGAATCATAAGCTCCAGTGTTTTGGAAGTAATGTCGATCCATGGCCACCACTGCACCAGCTACCACAGGACTCCTGTGTAGAAAATAGTTTGGAAGTGCACACCTTTCAGTTTTGGATAGGGAATTATGTGAAGGATGAAAATCCCACCATTTCCATAGAGATTGTATTACAAAATGAATACTTGATTGAAGACCACATAAGCTTGAATTAATTGATTACCTAACCAAAAGAAAGAACAACTGGAACTGAATTCCACGATTTGCTTGGAGAAGGGAGTCAAGAGATGATTAAATAAGGCTCAGAGCAGTGGGATATGTTACATACATGTACACCCAAAACAACAGACAAACAGACAATGATTAAGACATGTCTTTTAACTCCGTATGATCCATCTTTTGCTTTCCCTACCAACCTCCACACCTTGTGTGGTCAGGTTGTATACTAGCTGTCTCAACATGTGGAAAATATTTGTCATGTTGAAAGTATGACTGCAGTCTAGTTAGAATGATCACTAAAGGCCAAACAAACTCAGTGTAAACCAAAAACCTATCCCTTCAAAAAATGTTAACCAAGCGTATGCAAGTAACCACATTTCTCTTCTGCTAGTTGGAAGATGACCTGAGTTGTACAGTTTTGCTGCTGAGCTGAGCGGAGTCATGTTGGCTGATGGACTGTTACCTGATAGGGCTGATGGGAGACTGTCGTACCTTCTCTTCAGGCTCTGGCACTGGTTCCCAGTGAAAATCTAGTTTCCAATCAAAAACACCTCGATGCAGGCCCACAGAGTGGTAGTACTGGAAAGTCTTCCAGTCTATGACATCTATGACAGGGGAGACAACACTGTTTCTGAAAAAGAGAATATAATTTATTTTCAGAGCCAAAGCATAAGTTTAGATCACTACTGTGTTAGCAAACAGTAGTTCTCCTTTTTGATACTGTCAAGCATAAGCACTTCTCAAGATGTTGAGTGCCCTTATTTTCCCTGCTGATAGAAGCTCAGATGCTCAGTGTATGGGAATACTGAGCCTGCAGTGAGGAATCTAAAGATGAATAATTTATTGATAACCTATACCTTGCATTGTCATTTTAAAGCTACTCAGGATATGCTAAGAGTTAACAATCAGAATTCTTATAAATTCTTCTAAAGAGGCCCCAACCTCTGATGTTGTAGGTTCTGTATGGATGCAAATTTTATAGCAAAAAATTATTTTGGCCTCACATACTTTGTCATTCTTTGATTTTCCTCTAGATCTTCCTCAGGCTTCATGAGGTTGTCACTTCAGGCCAATGAAGAATGCACTTATCCTTATTTTATTCTGCTGTTTGTTTTGCAAAAACTTTTAACACTGAGTTCATAAACCAGTTTCTGTTTGTATTGTATATTATCATACGCTTAAAATGCTCTTGCAAATGCACTGTCACAGTGTGGAATCTACTTCTAAGAGCCAGAACAGAGCCATTGCACCGTAAGCAGCAATCCTCCAGTTCATTTCTAACTCGAGTTGAATCTGCATTAGTCTGAGAAGAGGTATCAGACATTTTTCCCATGGCAAACATGTCACAGTATTTCACAGTGTGCTTGTACATCATCTTGGAATTAACTGGTATTTCAGAAGAGCCATCAGCATTCCTTGTTTCCAGGTCAGTGACATATCACATCTGGAAATTTTCAGAGTATAAATGCAATGGTATTAGGGACCGCAGGAAAAGAAGTGTTGAAGAAAAACATTATCTGTTTCTTCTCTGTTATTTGGTGCAAAAAGTAGAAGGTTTTATCTCCCCTTTTAAAGATTTATATGTTGGTCAGAGATCACTCTTGAGAGAAATACACTTAAAACATAATACAATCAATGAAGAAAGGACACCTCAGAAGTCTCCAATGCAGTGAGCCCTTGTACTTTTCCATGGCAAAGACCAGAACCCACTGAGGAAGATGGTAGCTCTGGGTGATGTTAATATAATCTTGATGTATCTTCTCTGCCTTTACAATCAGTAGAGTAATGTTTTTTCAGTATCAGGGTGGTGGGAAGCTCAATTTTTTTTTATCACAGGTGCCATTTCCTGTAGAGAATTTTAGAAGCCCATGGAGAAACAGAGACTACTGATCTTCAGTGAATTGTATGAAGATGAACTATGCATTGGATAGCATTAAAATCACTCAGTTATTCCTTTGTTTTCTAATAAGAGCAGACTGTTGTATGATGAGCTAAAGGCAGAAAGATTTAAAATAAAGAAGTGATTATACTTCTCCATTCAGGTGTAAAAACAGCCTTTGTAATATGTAATAATAGGCACTCTTAGAAACAAGCATTGGGTTTATAAGTAGATAAGAAAATGTTATGGTCACCTGCAACATTTGTAGGCATATACATTAAGGCAGTGATTTTCTGTCATTCCCCTGCAGGACTAAAGAATAAGAAATGGAAAGAAATTATACTAAAAATAATAAAGGAGATATCCTCCCCTGATTCTCTTGATCATACTCCTGTGATATAGTTTTGTACCCAGGACAGGAGCAACCACCTCAGACTCAAGCCAGCAGGAGCCTTTCTACTGAAAGCTGTATTTAACCTTTACTCACTAACAGCATGAAAAGTCAAATAACTGCTTCTAGAAGTTACTAAAAGGTAGTGTCCCGACGGACTCACACAAGCACGTGTTTTTTCTTTGATAAGCTGAGAAAAATCAAGCTAACAAGTTAAATGGATTTTATATTACTAAACTTCAAAAAATAAAACGTCACTGTAATTGCAATTTCTACAGCCTGCTGCATTCTCCAGTGTACGAGCATCTCTGACAACTGTCTGCTTAGGAGGCTAGCTGGAATTGTACCTCAGTTTGTTGCTACTTGCTGCAATCCATGCTATCTATTGCTACTTGTCTATCCATTCTCATCCAAACAGGACTGAGAAACTAATAACCCCAGGGTAGTTTATTTTACAATTTCAGAGTTAAGACAAATATTAGGAGGGTGCATTTGAGTGGAAGCTGGAGGAGGCAATGTAGACTAAACCATTCAAAAAACGACCATGAAAACTAGACCACATGTACATACCCGGGATAGCTCAGACAGAGATAATGCAGATACTCAGAGTTACACTCAATATATTCTGGATCAGATGATCCAGATGTTTCAGACTATCCTACATTTTCATATTTAGCCATTTAAAACCTGTCCTTCTTTCTGGATCCACCTTAAATTTCTCGCCACTATAAAACTCCAAACTCCAATGATGCTTCTAGCATCAGTGCAATTCCTCATAAGACTAAGCACCACAGCAGTAGTTCTTGTCGAAATAATCCTTTATTTTTAATGCATACTTTTGCTTTGCTTGCTATTGGGCACGGATTCTTCAATGCCATTCAAGAAAAATACCTGCAGTGATGTAATGGATTCTGATGGTTTGGAGACCAAGCAATTATCCAGACTATGTGCAAATTATGACATGGAAAATTACAGTGTTTAAGACAGCTGAAAATAACTCACTGGATAGGTCACATTCTACCTTGGTTAAATTCAACAAAAAAACCCAGAACAAAATAAAATCTAATCTCCTTTCCCACAAAATTATACAGTACAAACCGGTAACTGTGTTTTAGAGCTATCACTTTAGTAGCTCTTTCAGAATGCCAAGATTAACAGTTTTCAAGAATATGTTTGTAAGTGTAATGCTAGATTTTCACCTAGTATAAACTGGTGTAGCTCTGCTGAAACTAGTATAAAACACATCATCTTAAAACTTCAAATATTGGGAGTGTCTTTCTGATCTGAAATAGAGGAATCCAGTAACTTTATCTTATCTGAAAACTGTCAGTGTCCAATTTTAATCTTAATCAAGCAGTGCTTTACGTATCTTTTGGTATTAATGCTTTTTTAATAAAAGATCTGTTTTCTGCATATTCAGTGATGGTTTGATGTTTGTGTGGTTCTAAATCCAAATTTGCAGCAGAAAGTAATTGAAAGTTGGAAGATGTTCTTAGCTATTCTTTTTAACTGGGTAACTGGCAGACAGTCAGCAGCTTCTCAGCACTTTGAAATGAAACACACACTGGCAAACTACTGCTAATTTTACTCTGTGGAATCCAAGGAGAGGAAAAAACAGGAACTTCAACTAGCAGCAAGGCTTTGAACTGTTTGACTAATTTGTGAATATTTCAAATGCTTGGAACACACATGAACTACAAAAGGTCACAATTCCATGAAAAACAGCAACCCAAACAAGTACAATTTCCTGGTTTGGGATTTCTCAACCAAATACAATTGCAAATGAAATGTCTTCCCATGACCCTTTACAGTCACCATGGACATTATGTTCTTTTCTATTTTTAGAATAAGTAACATGAGGACAGGAAGAGTTAATTAATACATCTGTTTTGAAGTTTTAGATACACTGTTTTTTGAAAGTGCTTTTTATTGATTTATATTTTCTTTTTCTGGAAAAGGAACCGATTTTAATCTGTTTAAATCCCTCTTTAAATAAGGAGGAACAAAAAAAAAAAACCAAACATGAAAATTATGTATTTTCCTCAACCAGTTTCGGAGAGAATCATTCCTTGCAAAAAATTAGACAGCTAGGAAATCCAGGCACTCCAAGTTCTTTGGCTCTGCACGTAGTCAAAACTTCAGTAACTGAGAACCCAAGCTCATTCCACAGCATGCTGCATTTTCACTGAAAGCACCTTGCTGGCTGGCTAAAGTCTTCACAGAAATAGTAACGCAAAACATTTGAAATTAGATAGGGTTAATAAAAACATAAAATGCAGTGATCAGGAACGGTAAAGCTATGGTATAAAGGATTACTTAAATACTGCCTTACAGATGAACTCCAGACTAACTTAGGGCATATGAACAGTCTCCTTGAATTGATGGACTACTCATATGCTAAGCACTAAACATATATTTCAAATTTCTGCTAGGTAGAATGCTAAAAAACCTATTTATTTTAAAGAAAATCTTTTGAACCTTTCTTTTTTCTTAAAATATTCAAATTTGAAATTTGTATGTGGGGTACCAAAATCTGTAGGAGCATCCAATACCTTTTAACACTGGACAGTCAAGGGCACTGTGCCATGAATCATGCTGAAATCCTCATTGCTCCTACTTTTGTCAGTAATATTTGCTTTTAGCTTTAGATTCTTTTCTTCAGTTTCTTTACCTCAACTTCTTTAAAATAGGTCACCTGCTGATCCTGATCAACTGTGAAAGATTGTAAAGAGATAGCATATCTTCACATAACATACCATGTAAATGCAGAACATTAATTTACTGAATCTGAAAGGAGTGTTATTCACAAATGGAAGATATAAAAGGATCAGGCAAAATGAGAAGTCTCAGGAAGCAGGCTGTTGTATGTGAAGTATATGGAAGGTTTTCAAAACAAGGAGAGTAGCACAGAAATGCATGCTCAGATGCTGGGGTTGTGCGGGCTCTGGATGGATAACATCATGCTTCCCTGAGCCTGTGAGAAGGTAGAAAACAAATGGCATATGCATTTAGTAGCTCGAAAAGATGGGGTTATGGGCCACTATGTGGAGAATCAGATGAAAAGAGATGAAGGAGCTGCTTAACTGTAGTGCAAAATAGTTTCCTTCTCTCTAGGGTATTACCATAAAACTAGAACCACACAGAAATTTTCTGGACGGAAGAACTGTTTCTATTCCTTATCTACAAGCAGAGGCTCTGGTTCACTCCTGAATGGGAGCAAACGTGTATGTACGAACGTAGATGTGGCACTTCAGGACATGGCTTAGTGGGCATGGTGGTGTTGGGTTGATGGTTGTACTTCATGATCTCAAAGGTCTTCTCCAACCTTAATGATTCTGTGATTCTGTGAAACAGTGGATGAGATATGTTTTCATTGCTATGTTAATTTCTTATTCTGTTTAACAGCATTTTCATTAAAGATTAGCAACCTAGAATCACGGAGCTAAGTAGGGGCACTTTGAATTTTAGAAACTAGATAGGCTTCTTTCAATAAGACCACAGACTTATGTCTCCTAATGTAATATTTGAGCTGTGGTATAGGCAGTGTACCAGCACAGAGGGAAACAGCCCTTGCAACAAGGAGCAGGGGCAAGGTCCTGAGGGCAAGCTACCCCTCTGCAAGCCACCCCTCTGCCACAGTTGTGGTGCCCATGCCTTTTTTAGAGGTGGAATTCCTTGTCAGGATATAATTAAGGCTCATTTTGCTTTCATGCAGTATTCTTAGGAGCCACACTTGGATCTTTTTTTAAAAAATCATCCTGCTTCAGCATGATGGTCACTGTTTTTAGGTTAAAGGAACAACCTTTTCAAGGCTTCCAAGTTCATTATATGCCCCCTCTGCCTTTCACTACATTTGGACTGAATACAAAATAGCAGCTCTCTCCTGGAAAAGGCAAACTCCTCAAAAGATGACTGTAATAATGGCACAGCTGCATTACTATGCACCATGCTACTCACCTGGAATTTGCCTGGAACACAAACAGTTGTCAAATGAAATGATCTGTGAGGCATCTCATCTAGTTTTCTAATGTTGTCCAGGTACCTATGGTATTCATCCTTGAATAATCAAAATATCAAGGGATGCTTTACGAACCATTTGAACCATTCTCTAGGTGATCTACTAAGCTGATGCACAGCTTCCCAGTCAATTTGTTAGGTATGGTTCACAGAACTAGTCCCAGTCAAGGTGCGCAGAAATGCACGTGTAATGATTTCAGAGACTCAATACTTTTGGGAAAATAATTTTAATTGGATTAGTGAATAAAACCATCAGATAGGGAGATGAAATGTCATCACCCAAAGCAAGCCAAGTATGTGTCAAATATTTCCATACCTGTAAAATCAGGATAATTTTTCTCATGTTTGTCCTGTCTGTCATTACCACAGGCTACTAAGAACCAGGGGTATCTCCCTTTTTTTAAGTATGTTCAACTCACAGTGACGTCTCAGTTTGGGCAAGGATCTCTCAGCATCGCTCTAAGACAGGTCACATCTAGTGATAGATCTGATCAGGAGTCTAGAAAATTAGGCTTAATCACAATTTTCAAAGTTAAAATCTCCCTCAAGCTCTGTTAAGCTCCTGCAAAGGTCTGAGCTCTAGAAAGGCTGCATTTTTCCTTGCCAGCAAACAACTCACTCACTCACTCTAGGTGATTAAGTGTTTTCTCATCCTGTCTCTCCAGCAAAAGTGCATGAGTTGCAGCTTGATTGGTACATTAGGAAGAGGAAAGATGGATATTTCACCAGTCACTGTAAGCTTTTTTTCACTGTACTTTCCTCATTTGGGTAGTCTCAGGGAGTGCACATGATTCAACTTAACAGCTCCTCAACTGCTAAATGAAGCCAAGTTGACTATGCTAATGCTTTACATTTCCATAGTGATCTCCACACAAGCATTACAAGCAATTTAGGAAAAATCATGAGTTAACTTCCTTATCCAGTCAGTGTTATTATCACCATTCTTCAGCTGGCGAAAGAGGGACAGCAAGGGAAAGCAACTGCCAGGTGCCTCAGAGCATGTCTTCCCTGTGCACTGGAGAATGGCACAGGTTCTCCACACTAGCACTGACAAAGCTTCCAGGGTCCAACACAGTGACTGATACAGCATACAGAAAGGGATGGCTTAGCCCATACTATTATCCAAATGCTCTTCCACTTTTGCACCATTAATCCAATTAGCCATTAGCTAACTCAGTGTTAAATTCTGCCCTCATGGAGAAATGAATGACCGTACGGGCCCTATAGAGGAAAAGAATCCCCTTCTCACTCCCTGGGGACAGTGCTACAGAAATCTCAGAGCGATAGGAGGCTTGGTGGCTTTGCATTCCCTCAGCAGGGATAATTTTTGACAGTGAATCACTACACTTGTGGTGGGGTCCTAACTTCTCTCTTGCCATTGTAATACTCCCTTCATATAGCTCTCCTCTGAGATTTTTTGTAACTCTCTTAATTTCAGTAATAAAGCCTTGAATAAGTACTGGTCAATAGATACAGATATTGCATGAACATCAACAATAGACTATAGCTTAAGGCAGAAGAATCATGAAATACATTCATAATAAACCATATAATAACTCATCAGAAATACATTCATAATAAACCATCTAATAAGTCAGCAGACAAAAAATAATCTGTTTTTCCAAGGTGCATCTTTTAGAAAAGAATAGTCCTGACATCTTAGGGCAGCATTACTCTTGCTTGCAGCATTTTTAATGTTTTCATCCAAATGATGTAATAATTTCTAAAAACTGCAATTAATTCTCTTATAAGCAAACATAATCAACCATAAAAGCAGCTTGTTCCAGTGCTGGGAACAGCTTTTGAAGGTCTTTAGCATGACTATTTAATGGTCTCATAAGAGTTTTAAATACGTATTTTTTTCTTTTACCCCCTCAAGCAATTATTCATTTTTTCCCAAGTGGTTTATGGGTAATGATAGACAGGCTAATGTACACATTTTTCTTTCAGAAAAGTCCCTTTAATAAAGGATTTACTGCCATGTAATTCTTGAAGCATTTTCAGTGATTTAATCTCTTTGAAGGACTTGGGGACTGCATAGATGAGCTCAGCTATACATTACAGAGCAGACCCAAGCACCAACCTAAACATGAAAGACTCGGAAAATATGAATCTGTATCTTTCTCTGTCAGGTTGGTGTCAGTGATTAGCTAGAACTGTCTAGGCTGCCCAGAAGAGTCTATTTTTTCTGGGGAACTGAGACAGTACAGGTGACATTGGTATGTAGCCAAACTGGCTCAGGAGGACAAAGCATTTTATCCTTGGCTTCGTGACTGAGACAGCTAAAGAGTAAAAATAATGGAGTCTTGCAGTAGTTTCTCTGGTGGATGTTTGCCAATTTCCAAAGAGCTTGAGACTGCAACCTTTTTAATTGAGACCACCAGGAAGCCATCTTATAGCTCCAACTGGATACAAACTCTGACAGTTCAGTGATACGGTTATCAGCTGGGTGACCTATCCTGCTTCCCACGTATCGGAGTGATACATGTGGTGATAAGGTAGAAAATAAAAGCAATGTGACCAGAAGGAAGAAGGTAACAAAGAGAGGATTAAAAACATACCCAAGTCTTTCCAAGCAGAAATTAGCATATGCAAGGAGCTCAGAGGTCATGGGGATATTTACCGGTTGCTGGACAGTCTGGCTAGGAGGGGTTCCAGCCAGCCCTTCTGACACTCGCAGTGTGAATCCATGAAGATGAGCACATCCCCAGTTGCCCGTGCAGCTCCTAGCATCCGACCTCGGATGACTCCAAGCCTCTTGTTGCTCCGGATGAGTTTCACACCATCCAGCTTAGAGATGTATTCACTCAGAGCTGACTTCAGGGGCCCTGATAGAAACAGAACAGTCACTGAAATGTTTTAGCAACAAGTGGTAGGAGATGTTACTTCTTCCTGGTAAAATGTTTTAGGGGCATTTGTTTTACATGGCCAAGTAGGCCATGTTCCAAATATTCCCACAGCAGCATCATGTCAAAGAGAAGTAGAGACTAATAGAAACTGAGATTCACTAGGTGCGAAGTTATTCCGGTGGGAAACTTAATAGCCTCCTCTCCTGTTTTCAGCAAAAGGTGGATGCTCTCGTCATCTCATAAAAAGGTGCAGATCAGAGTGAGATACTACAGGTGTTTGGCTTTCCCAAGCACTTTGGATTACTTTAGCAATGTGGAGTTTTCCACTCTATGCTTCAGCCAAAGTCCAAGTCTGGAAATTATTACGGCAGATCTGGTCCAGTGGGAAGGCTAAGATTTGCATACTGTGATCTTATTTTAAAGTAAGAAAGTTTGAAGTGGTGGGAAATGATGGGGAAAAAACCCCCATATTTCAAATCTGAAAGGGTAAGCTGAATTCTAGGGATGGAAGAGTGAAGCCTGGCAGCCAGCTCAGAACTTAGCTCTCTTCCTGAGGGTCCTCTTTGCCTTCTACTCTCCTCACACACTTATTGGAGGACGACAGTTTCTTACCTGAAGCTTTGGAAGAAAGAGCTCACATACAGAGAAATGGGGACTACCTTGCTGGCTGAGATCATCGACGAGGATGATATCCTTGAGGGAGGCCTTTGGGGCTGTGTCCATAATGCTGTGCACAGTTCTCAGCAGAGTAGACCAGGCTTCGTCATGGAAACAGATGATGACACTAGCAGTAGGCAGAATGGAGTCATATTCTTGCTGTAGGCACCTGCATGGGATCAAATGAGAGAGACACTAGAAACACTGGTACAACTGGCTACTTGTCTCTCAGAGCAAAGTTGTAAGCTACACCTAAACCTTGAGGGACAGAAAGCAGTTTAAGATACCGGCTCACTTCTAACAAAGCAAAGGAAGTATTAAGGTATCTAAGACTGGAATACAAAGTGAAAATTATAAAAATTAAAATGGAAAAATAGGACTGTTTTTCTGTATTCTGGGATAATTTCTTCTGCTCTGGATGCTTGAAAATACACAGCTCAAAAGAAATGGTCCAGAAGGCAAAGAAAGAGAAACTGAAGACAATTAGATGAAAGCAGAGAGGGGCATAAAGGTGAGTCAGCCTCCACCAATTTGCACATTTTCTCAAGTAACACATAAAAGAGTAAACTGAAACGCAGTACCTTTAAGACTAACAAGTAAAATAAGTCATCTGCACAACAGATCAGTATACCTGTGGACTGCTTGACCAGTGAAAGAAGCCCACATCTCAGTCCTGTACAGGAAAGAAATGTATCCTTACATGGGCAACAAAACCAAATGCAGATACATTTAAGAAAGTAAATGTGTTTTTTCCTACAGAGTT
>NW_010544864.1:39593-43634 GCF_000687285.1 Phaethon lepturus
TTCCATGGAAACACATCACTGATGAATGAGGCTCCCGGCTGGGTGGATTGTCTCTATGCCGTTTTCTGCTACTTACTTTACAACTCCAGATACTGACACAATCTACTGCAAGACACTGGATGCCTGCATCAATGTATGTCATTCCTAGAGATGCTCCAGAGTGCCAGCTGGGGCCCACAGCTCCTCAGTTTTCCATGGGGCCAAGATTTCTCCCATGACATTGAAACAACTTCCATCAAAATTACTGTGAATTACATGTTGCTTTAACAACTCAAGCATTTAAGAATGAAAAACACTTCATATTCATCCTCACAGAAACTGCATATGAAAACTATAAACTCTTATCAAACAATGGCTGTTCCATAAATGTAAAGGATGTACAAATCCCATTCATGACAAAAATTGTTTTCTGATGTGCCAGTCTTGCTTCAGAGACAGAGGACGTACTACACTGGCATGAGGATGCACATTTTCCAGAACAGGCCTTCAAATGCCCATTGTAGAGATGCAAAGACTGTGCCTATATATCTGCATAGCTTAATTTGAAAACACGTTTTAAAATATTTTCATTTCTTGAGTAGTAGTCATTCAGTTTCCTAGCTCATTTAACCTCCAGCAGCAAGAACTTCTTCAAGAAATTACAGAATGGGCTGAATGTGTCCCATTGTTGTTTCAGCATTTTTGTATTGCCAAACAAATCATCATACAGATTTTAGAGTGGTTGTTAAACAACTAGCTACTCAGCAAAAGCTCATGTAAGGGATATAATTTTAATATTGCTGTTTATTACCATTTTACTTAGTGCTTCTATACATGGACTGAGGCCCTAGAGTGCTAGACACTATCCAGACACAAAGCTGTCTATCCATAGAATGGATTTAAGACAATCCATAGTCTGAATGATTTAATAAAAAATACAAATAAGTGAATACTACAGATACAATTCTGGGAATATAAATTTTAAAAGAGCATAATTATAATAATTTTTTATAGTTTATAATAATTCACATTAATATATTTTTGTATAAAGAGGCAAATTTTCTTGAGGATTTTTACATTGTAACAAATCTATGTTGTCCTGGGTTTACTAATTTTCTGTAATCAACAATGCTGTTATTTCACAATTTCATATGTGATAATTGTTTCCATTTTCAGTAGGATGGAGAAAAGGATATTGTCACGACTTGGCAATTTTTGTATTTTCAGGCAGAAGAATCTAGAGGTAATTAAGAAAAGTGAAGATCTGATGCAGTCCTTTTACTACCAGGCTGCTTCCTACCAGGAACACTCAGTACAGCTATAAGCATCTATATTTTGCACCATAATACTACAATGCTTTGTTGCTAGTACTGTGGTTATAGCAAGAAAATAAGGCTGTTGTGGAATCTTAATTGGAAAAGGATTGAAAATAACTGTACTTGAATATATAACCTAGGTGGTGAGTGTTTAGTTGCTATGGAGATTGGCAAAGACTTGCAATATAGATATCTAATCTTCAAAAAAATGCAAAAGGGTACTGGAATACAGAAATACCTTTCCTGTAATTTGGAGCAGTTTCATAGACTGTCCATCATAAATTGGCATTTCAAAAAGTCAGGGCTGTGACTGAAATGAGACATAATGATTGAAATCCAATTTGTGAAAAATAAGGAATTGTCACATGCAGCAATGAACAGGAGAGCGATTCTGGCATGGCAAAGGCACTGATGATGGGGACTCCCACTCACCTTCAGGAAAATGTCTTGTTGAGATTCAGCCCCCAACAGCACTCAAGTGGAAGCTATGCTTTTGTCATGAAACTTAAAACCTTTTCAGATACATTGTGAGTCTCTGTTTGCCTGGATACATCTGACAATCAAGCCCAAGAGAGGAAAACATCTTTTGTTGGGCATAACCCCCATCATAAAAGTCACAATGGCACGCTTGATTCAGGTCCACTGTCCCAGGAGGGTGTCAACAGCAGCTGGACCAACTGATAGCAGCAGAAAGCACTCTGAGGGATGAAGGTACCTCAGAGATGATCCTCGAGGCAGAAGAACAACTTTCTAGTACAACTGGGCAAGTTATTAGGCTTTTTCACCCAGAAACCCTGGCTGTGTCAAAACTGGTACTCAAAGTAAATGGGGCAAAACAAGGTACATGATTCACCTCTCCTGGTATGTTTTACTCTGGGATCAGCAGGAGTTGCTGGAAGAGACCATTTTATACATCTACTTTCCAAAAAGTAGCACCAAACATTCACCTGGAAAGGCATCCAAAGAGATATGGGTTATGTTAGAAGCTGGGATCGGGTCAGAGATGTCTAAAGCATTGCTTTCCAGGTGAGGAAGTCGGATCCTTGTCTGTCAAGGCACAGCATAGCCTGCAGGCTCTGGTTTATGTCCAGCAGAGCTCTGTACTCTTCACTTAAGAAGAAACTGTAGTTATGCTGCTCACTGCTCCAATGCAAAGCACAACAGACCTCTTTATGTGATTTTCTAAGGAACAGCAGCTAAGTATATCTTATGGCATTTACCTTACATCTTACACTCTGGTTTAAGAGTAAACATGAAGTACACAAGTGTGAAGTCTAGCCAGCCTTATTTTACAGTATCTGGAAGTGTTTCACAATTAGTAGGCATAGTTTCTGGTGTGAAGAATTTGCCATTTAATTTCAAGTGAAGCAAGAGAGACCAAGTCCATGGAGCTAACTCACTGAAATTCTAACTGGTTCGATTATCTGTAACTAAATAATAACAGACATTATTAGAACAACATGATTCAAACAGACTAAGAGTAGTAGACAATCTGATTCATTATTGGTTCACTCTCATTTTACACCGGTATAAAACTGGACTGATATAGTTGTGAGCTAGGCCACCAGAGTAAATTATGCCAAAAAAAAATTGTGGTTTGAGTGTTGTACCATAAAGGATAGGACTGACTTAGAGGTAGACCTCTGCTGCAGGTTTATGATCTGGATTGAGATCTGAACAACTGCGAAGCCTCAGATGTTCAGATCTGTGGTTTCAATGTGGGCTCTATAAGATGTGGTGTTGATAGCTCTTTAGGCTGTAGCTAGTCAGACAGGAAAACCCATCCAAAAGCTCTGAGATCATGGCTTAAATCTTACCGAGATTAGTATTAACTAAACCTTTCTCTTGTCGGATGGCCCTTCAGCTGCCAAAGTAAAACTCGTTTTTGGCTCACATCACAGGCAGTAAAGCAGGGTCATCATTCCTCCTTCAAACATTACATAGTCCAAAGAGTTGCCAGTGAAGCATGGTGAAAAATAACTGAAATAATATTAGCATTTCATTATTCAATGATTTACCCAAATTAACACTGAACCTAGCCAGCAAGTACAGAAAACAGTTTCATTTCTCTTTCCTTAAGATTGTCCCCTTAAATTAGAAACACCAGCTGTCTTTAAACATGTGAAAATGGCCACTTGAAGAAATACTATATATATTCTGTGTGTTACTTAAAATGTTTTCTGACTCGTCTTTCCACTGTGTCCTGGGGGAAAGCTGCAATAGCTTTTGTTACAAGAGGCAAGAAAAAAAGAGATACCCGCCCACATCCCTTTCCCTCTCCCCTGGGCAGGAAAGCATAGGTAGACCTCAGCCCCTTTTTAAGAAGTGTGATGAACCGCCCCTCCTGGGCTGCTGGAGCAAGTGGCTCGCAAGTCTCTAGGCTTCAAAGGCAACATGTGGGGCTTCAAACGCAACACTTGTTCTGTGTGGCCTTACAGCCTGGCTGCTGCCAGCTGTGGTGGTGTTGGAAGATGGGGTCAGACACACCGACCTCCACCTGCCTTTCTCCCCAGAGTTTTCTTTCCGTGTTTTCGGGTCACTTGTACTAAAAAAGTCGAAAGCCCCAACTCCTTGACACCCTTAATCACCCTGTAAGCTCAGTGACCCCATAGCCCTGGCAGACGCCCACCATGGGGAGAACCCTGGGGCCTCAGAGCGAGTCGTAGTGGCGGGAAGCGGAGGGGCGACCGCTCACTCCCCTCTGCCCCGACCCCTTGCCCGGCCCCGCTCGTCCCCTCGCCGCAGA
>NW_010544865.1:0-233 GCF_000687285.1 Phaethon lepturus
CCGTGTGCCGCGTTCAACGTGTGCAGCTGGTGGGACCGCCGAAAACTCACTGCTGATGACTCTCCTCACATGCCCCGGGCCCTGGCACGGCTGTGGCATGGAGGTCCCCCATGTGTGCCGCGGCGGCGCGTGTCCCACCCTGCCATTCCCCCATTGCCCCCTCCACAGGGACGCCCAGTTGGGGCAGGCGTGCGTGACAGGTCTCTTCAGCCCAGAGCCAGTCCCGAGCAGGT
>NW_010544865.1:501-939 GCF_000687285.1 Phaethon lepturus
CGGCGCGCTCCATCCACTGCCTCTGCCCTCAAGGACGTCACCGGGATGGGGACATGGGACATGGGACATGTGGCCGTGCCCCATTTTGCAGGTGAAGCTGCGATGTGGCCCTTCTTCCCGCGGGGCCAGGCGCTGCCAGGGCAGGAGCAGGACAGCCAGGTGCTCCTCCCGGGTGGCCATCACTCCCCGTGGGACCTTGGGCAAGTCATTTAATTTCTCTGCGCCGCCACCTTGCCGTCATTATGGTGGAGCCAGACGGGTGGACGCCCAGGGGAGAGGGCAGGATTCATGGTTTAAAGCCAGCAAGCCCAAGGATCCCCACTGGATCCAGGCTGGGACCAAGCGGCGCCTGCGAGGGCTCCCCTCCTCCTGCCCTGCACCGAGTGGAGTCCCAGCCATGGGGGGCTGGATGCGGCCCCTCGAGCCAGCCAGGCGCCC
>NW_010544865.1:970-1677 GCF_000687285.1 Phaethon lepturus
GGGAATATCGGGCGGGGGAGCCACTGGCCAGGGGAGGCTTGGATGCCCTTCAAGCCACCCTAATAGGCGTGAAGCCCCCAGGTTAGAAATCTCTGTGGCGGTGAAAAACACCCTCACAGATAGAGGGGAAGTCCCCCCCGGGCTGCCCCAGGTACTGCCTCTGTGCCCTGCCCTACCTGTGCCAAATTTTCCCATTGGGAAAAATAAAAGGACCCAAATTATCCACTGGAGGAAATCCACAGTGCTCAACTGCAGCTGATGCAGCCCAGAGAGGAGGATGCAGCTTCCACGGGGCTGGAAAAGACCATGAGGATGGTCCAGCACAACCTTCTGCTTTGCTGGGTACACACACACACACATCTGTGTGCACAGGGGCACACACATGCACACACACACACGCGCACGCGCATGCATGCGCATGCACACGCACACTTGAACTTGTCCCAGAAGCCGCATTAAATCATGTCCCACCAAGCAGAGATTTCCTCTTGTCCAGAGACACCAAACACGTGCGAGTTCGTACTCTTCTAAAATCGGGCCAACGGTTAATTACGCTCCCAGCCGGGTTATCAGTGCCCGGGTCCCATGGCTGCTTCCTGCCATCAGACCTCGCTGTGCTTTAGCAGGGAAAATTTGGCTCTTTTGTTCCCACACGTGTTCCCAGTCCTTTTTGGCTGGGCCCTGCCTGTTCGGCCGCGCAGGGGAAC
>NW_010544865.1:1755-2950 GCF_000687285.1 Phaethon lepturus
GCCAGCCTCAGCATCCCTGCTGAAAATACTGTCCCATGCAAAATCGGGTCCCTCCAGCTTCCTCCATCGCTAGTCCCCTTAGCCACCGCCCCGAGCTGCCAGCCACAGCCGGCAGATGTCTGCTCTGCTGACTCCATATAATGCAAGTTTTACAAATTAAACTGTCACATGGCTGTAAATTAAATACTTCGGAGAAACCCATTATAATGCAGCAACACAATTAGCTTTATCAGCCAGCCCAGAGTCATGCCAAAAACCAAAGCCGACTCACTTGACAGGAGCTGCCATCCATGAAACCAAGCTAACAGCCGGCAGATGTCTGCTCTGCTGACTCCATATAATGCAAGTTTTACAAATTAAACTGTCACATGGCTGTAAATTAAATACTTCGGAGAAACCCATTATAATGCAGCAACACAATTAGCTTTATCAGCCAGCCCAGAGTCATGCCAAAAACCAAAGCCGACTCACTTGACAGGAGCTGCCATCCATGAAACCAAGCTAACGACCTTAATTATATTTTTAGCTTCTAATTTTTGGCTGACAGTATCCCCAATTACCCGGCCCATAATTTGCCCAGGGACTGCGACCAGCCTACCTGGTCTGTAATTCCCTTTTATCCCTTTTAAACATTAGACTCCCACTGGCCACTCTTCAGCCCTCTGGAATTTCCCCAGGGTTTTTAGTGTTAAAAATTAACAGCAGAGCTCCTCGGCAGCCTGCAAGCCCCTTCCTGCGAGGGTCCTGCCAGAAACGCCTCTGGTCCTGAGAAAATCCAGCGATGTCGGAGCTGGGGACGGGGAGTTGGTCCTGCCGGGTTAAAAACGCCACGTTATCCGATCAGCTGCTCTGGCCGAAGATTGTTCTTTGACCCATCTGCCTTTCCCTGCCACCCACGCTTCACACCTCAGCACACAGCCCCTGTGCTGAAGTCTCCTCTCCCTGCCCCTTCACTATGCTTTTATGGGGTTTTATCCTTGCTTCTGTGCCAGCGCTCAGCCAAGCCGGCTCTTCCCCGTCCGGCCGTCCTTGCGCTCCAGCTGGCTACCAGATTTGGGGAGCCGGCCCTGCACGCAGCCTGGTTTTCAGTATCAACTCCCTCCCCTGAGCTGTGCCGGGTTTTGGCGAGGCGGCTCTTGCAGTATTTGCCCCCCACGATGCACACAGGCACCTCTCGCCCCGGGGCTCGCCCACA
>NW_010544866.1:0-543 GCF_000687285.1 Phaethon lepturus
GGAGCTGGCCCAGACCCTGGTTTCCCACCCACAACCGCTCCCACCAAACGCAGGGAAAGCGGAGCTAAAGGCCACCCCCGCGCGGGGACCGCGGCGCGCGGGCTCTCGCCTGCGAGCGTCATCCTCCTCATCCAAGCCCCGGAGGGTACCAACGTCCTTCTTGCACCCCACGGCTGCCGTCCCCATGGGAAAGGGCCTCGTACAGAGAAATAAACGGCCAGGGAGGGTGCAAGCAAGGGCAAGAGCTTCCCTCGACGCACGAGGCTTCACCGCAGCCTTAGAGCCTCTCCGTGACCCCGCTCAGCAAAATAAGAAGGAAATAAGAGAGTCATCAATTTCCAGAGCTCAGCGCCAAAATCCGGCCTTCACCTTTGAAAGCGTAATTTATTCGAGCTGCTTTATTATTGCAGAGCCCAGCGTAGACGGGGGATTATGGAGAGGTCACAGCCGGAGCAATAATAATAATAAAAATCAGTTAAGTCGGGGAAGTATCTTGCGTGAGTTCATCACGCGTCAGGGAGACGCCTTTTTTCGGGCCAAGGT
>NW_010544866.1:628-1727 GCF_000687285.1 Phaethon lepturus
TTGGGGGAGCAATAGGGATGGGGGGGGCTCACACCCCCTCTGTTTGTGAACCCGATTAGGCGTATGTTGAGGAAAGGGTGTATGTATATTAGATTTTAATTAAGCAGTGTTAATTATAATCTATGAGATGTGCTTACTGCTTATCTGATAATTATGAGAAAGCCAATTTGGCTGCTGGCTTGTGACTAATTAAGTGGAATTAGTAATGATAATTATAGATTTAATTTTTGTTTGCCTTTATTGGCAATGGGGGGAAAGCGGCTTCAAGGGCGAAAGGATGGGAAAAGCCATGGGAAATGGTCACCGTGCCAGGGATTTGGCCCAAAGGACGAGGACCTGCCTGGGATTTCCCAGCAAAAGTGGTTTTCCGGTGGGGGGAAAAAAAAATTGGGTGTTAAAAAAGAAAGTTTTCTGGAAACTCCTTGATGCAAACAAACCTCTGCTAAAAGTCAGCGGTTTCGTGGAGAGATTGGGCTGGGTTTTTGCCAGGCCATGGCGCAGGCTGCCGGCGTCCTGAAAAAAGCCTGAAAATTCAGGCAATTCGGGGAGTTTGGCTTTTCCAGCCCAGAGAGGAAAATTCGTCTGGGACGTCTCCCCTTCCTCCCACACCCTCCACGACCCCGACTCCTGCCAGCAAGAACAAGGTGAATTCTGAACGCTTCTGACTTATTTTTTTCCCAGTGTAAGTGCAAGGCTATAAAATAACCATCAAATACTGCAAAACCTGCCCAAGCCCTGGGAACGGGACTTGCATTTTTTTCAACGTGCCTACAGGTTGCTACTGCTGCCTGGCTGCAAGTCGCCTTGAAATACGCATCCTCCTCCTTCTTCGAGTATGCACCGTGGTCACGGGCTGCCCAAGTAGCCTAAAATATTGCAGGATAGCAAAGATGCTGGAAGAGGGAAGGAATAAAAACACAGGGAGAGGGGGGAAAAAAAATAGATATATTGCAGCTGGATTTTTAAACGGCCCAGATAAACTCGCAGCTGCACGACACCACGTGGAGCTATGCAAGCTAAGCTAATGATAATTAAATCTCCTGCTGCAGGGGTGAACAGCAATTTCACGCTAGGCCTGATGCCCGGGATGAGAGCTAGC
>NW_010544867.1:0-1854 GCF_000687285.1 Phaethon lepturus
CAGTCCCCTCGCAGTTACTTCGGCTGTCCAACTTCGGCAGTGGGAGGATTTCAAAAATCAGAACATTTGCAAAAGATCTTCTCCTCCGGGCAGGCGAAGCGTTCCTGATCCTTCAATCCCCGCAGATGTAAAAAGGATAATAAAAATAATAACAATAATAAAAAATCGGCGGCAGTGGTTGGTTTTCTAAAAACGATCAAAAAGGTTTTTTTTAATATGTGTATTTATATATACATAGAAAAGGGGGCGGCCTCAGGTCTGTAAAAAGCTTATTTGCTACTCATCGCTTGTGATGCGATTGATGGAATGGAGGGGTGGGGGAGAGACAGAAGGGGAAAAAAAGTCTCAGCTTGTTGTCGAAGCCCTCTTCGTGTGCGGTGAGAATTCTAAAAACGATCAAAAAGGTTTTTTTTAATATGTGTATTTATATATACATAGAAAAGGGGGCGGCCTCAGGTCTGTAAAAAGCTTATTTGCTACTCATCGCTTGTGATGCGATTGATGGAATGGAGGGGTGGGGGAGAGACAGAAGGGGAAAAAAAGTCTCAGCTTGTTGTCGAAGCCCTCTTCGTGTGCGGTGAGAAGCAGTGAAATGTCTGATTGCACCGCGGGGTTGTTGGTTTTCAGGGAGTGTTTTGCTGCATTTAGAGATCTAATCTTGCATTGCTTGCGGCGGAGAGCTGCATCTCCCTGCCATCGGTATTTCCCCCCTCTCTCTCGTACACCCTTACTATTTCCTTCCCGAACCAGAAGGCGAGGGAATGAGGATTGCAGGGCAAGAGGGGAAAACAAAATACACAGAAACCTCAGCAAAAACTAATGTCTGGATGTGTAGTTTCCTTTCTCTCAGTCTACTACCAGCCTCACACTCGTCCTTTTGTGGGGAAAAAATTAAGAAACGCACCAGCTGACCGTCATCATTAGCAGTAAATACATATTTTAAGAGAAATCACAGGCTGTGCTCAATCAGATGCACATTTGGATTTCTTTAAGACAGGCCAGTAGCCGCCGCCACCACCACATCCTTTTCTCTCCGTGTATCTATGCGTGTGTGCGTATGCGTGTCTGAGGAGCTGCACTTTTCTGGATGCAGTTTAATTCCAGTTTGCTTTTCTCTCCAGCCGAGAGAAAATCAACAGGCAACCTATGGCTGGACGCATAGATTTTAAAAAAAAGCAAAAACAAAAACAAAAAAAACACCAGGAAAAAAAGAGAGCGCGAGAAAGGAAGGGGGGGAGAGAGAGAAAGAAAGAAAAGCCACCACACACTCTCTCTCTCTCTCTTAGTCGCTCGCTAAAAGGGAAACAGTCTCTGTATTCACAGGGCTGCGCTGTCAAGTGCCTCTCTTTTCTTTCTATTCAGCATCTCCTTCCAATGACACTGCCGCCTAGTCCTCTTCATTTAGGGGAGGGGAGAAGAGGAGGAAAAACAATCCTGGCGATGAATAAAGTGGGAGATCATTTGGTCGACTAATTCGCTTATATTAAAACCTATGCAGTTCCACGATTGGTGTGATGTATTTTTTGCAGTCCTTTCAAGCTTTAGCAGTCTCTGTGGGCGGCTTGGTACAAGGGAAAAGAGCGGCGGCAACGCCAGATGCGTTCCCCCTCCCTGATATACCTTTCCCAGTGATAAGGTGTATAGGTAAATATTGGGGAATGGTAACTAAATTTTATTTCAGGTTCTTTTAACAACCAGAAATAAATGAATGGCACATCCAGAAATGCAGGTGTTTCAATCTGCTGGATGAGTCAGATCCAGCGGAACAAATCACATTCACTATCGCCTCATGTTCCTCCCTTCACAGACATTAGTTGCAGCTTCTTCCTAACGCTTCTCTGACTCACTCTATAG
>NW_010544868.1:0-825 GCF_000687285.1 Phaethon lepturus
GCTTCTGAACGGTGCTGAGCACTCTATCACGTATTTTGGTTTCTGCTCTCCTTACCTGGGACAAATACCAAGTAGGAAACATTCGCGATGTTGGGGCAATCAATGATTAACCGGAACCAGAATGAAGAAAACGTCATCTCAGTCCTGTCATGCCAGACCTGCAAAGACTTTCATGCATTTCTTCCTTTTGCTTATGTAAGTCTCCGATATTTGATTTTTCTTGCAGGGAGAAGCACAGTTATATGGACAAATATAGCACCCCTAAGTTAATCTAGACTTTCTTCAGAGCAGAGGTCTTCCAGCCCTTTGACAGTTTTTCTGGCTAGCTTCTGGGAGTGCTCCCGGTGGGGTCTCCTGAAACCCAGAGAATCCCCACCCTCGACCTGCTGGCCATGCTACCTGTCACGCAGCCCATGATACGATTGGCTTTCTGGGCAGCAAGTGCACATTGCCAGCTCATGTCCCATTTGTCACCCACTACTATCCCCACACCCTTCTCCGCAGGGCTGCTCTCAACCCAGTCATGCCCCAGTCTGTCTTGAAATTGGGGATTGCTCCCACCCAGGTGCAAGACCTTGCACTTGGCCTTGTTGAACTTGATGAGGTTAGCAAGGGCCTACTTCTTGGACCTGTCAGCTTCCTTCTCGATGGCATCCCTTCCCTCTAGTGAATCAATGGCACCACTCAGCTTGGAGTCTTCTGCAAACTTGCTGAGGGTGCACTCAATCCCGCTGTCTCTGAAGGTACTAAATAGTACTGGTCCCAGTACGCACCCTGGAGGGACACGCCATGTTACTGGTTTCCAATTGAGCCATTGACCATAAC
>NW_010544869.1:0-206 GCF_000687285.1 Phaethon lepturus
AGATACTGACCTGTGTGCCTGGGTTATGGCTCAGTATTTTATAGCACCTGACCGAGGTTTAATAGCACATGACATGTGCTGTGAAACCAGAGCAAGACCTCTGTAAAAGAGGTTCCATTAATTTTTTTTTTTTTTCTCACTTGGAAATAAAAGATATGCTCTTAGGAGCACAGCTCAGTGAAGAATGACATTGCCATGTGGCACGA
>NW_010544869.1:355-583 GCF_000687285.1 Phaethon lepturus
GAAAAAACCCAGAGGTCTAAAAATGACGTTGCTTCACATGGATGTTTTTTCCTCCTCCAGCAAAAGCGAAAAGCCGAAAAAGCTGTTTCTTTTCCTTCCTCCGTAACCTGACTCAAAGGTCCTTAAATTCAACGGGAGAGCCCTCACCGATTGCGGGCAGGCCTGCATCGGGCGCCTGGCGCAGGAGAGAACGTGCCTGCGCTGCGACCCGCGCCCGGCGCCAGAGGC
>NW_010544870.1:0-207 GCF_000687285.1 Phaethon lepturus
GGGGATAGAGCAAACCCCGGCGCCCGCCCGCCCCGACCAAGAAAGGGGACGGGAAAAGGGGGTAAAACCCAAACGAAGGGAGAAAAACGGGGGGAAAAAGAAAAGGTGAGAGAAGAGGAGGTGGGGAGATGGGGAGAGTAAACCAGATTGAGCCGAGGGGAAGGGGTCGAACCAAAGAGGGCTGGAGGTGACGGGGGGTACGATCAC
>NW_010544870.1:489-697 GCF_000687285.1 Phaethon lepturus
GCAAAAACAAAAAAACCCAAAAAAACCAAACAACAAAACAAAACCAAAACAAAGCAAAACTTCACAAATGTCCTCGTTACTGAGATAAACGAATGTCTCTGAGCTCTTCCTGGGACACGCATTGAGCTCTTAGCTGTGACTCTGCAGGGAACTGCTAAGTCCTCATCAGCACTCAACACAGACTTTGCTTTCTGCTTCCTTTTTTTTT
>NW_010544870.1:754-1021 GCF_000687285.1 Phaethon lepturus
CTCAACACATACTTTTCTTTCTTCTTCCTTTTTTTTTTTTCCATTATATGCTTTTTTTTTTTTTTAAGTCCCTCTTGGTTAACATCCACTTACCAAAAAAGTGGCATTTCCTCCTTTAGTAGGTAAGGTATGAAGAGAAGGGAAAAGCGGGGCAATATAAGTGCATCATTAGATTCACAAAAATGCAAGAGAGAAAGAAAGAGCGAGAGAAGGAGGAGAGACAGAGACAGAGCCAGAGAGAGGAGAAATAAAACAAACCAACTCGCT
>NW_010544871.1:0-411 GCF_000687285.1 Phaethon lepturus
GGACGCTGAGCTTCCCGAGAGGCGGTGTCCAGTTTTCCCCGTGGTTAAACCCGGAGCCTGGCCGTCCCCGGGCGAAGGCGAGCGGTGTTCAGGAAGCACCAGCTCGGGCAGCTGCGAGGCGAGGAGCAGAGGTCCGCCAGCACACAGCGGCACTGCCGTCGCAGCCGCCAGGCCCAGCGGGTCTCCGTGCTCGGGGCCGGCGCCCGTATACTGGCCCGCAGTGGAGGGCGGTGGTTGTAGGCCCGCATGCGGCTCCCTTCCAGCTCGACCTGGTTTGCTGTAGCCAAACCAAACTGCGGAACGTTTCGTTTTTTCGGATGAGATACTTGGTTGGCTTCGTTGCGCCTTCTCCGAGCCCCCTCTCGTGGCTGGAGCGTCTCGCTGACGGCACCCGGCCGTGCCCGGCCGGGT
>NW_010544871.1:442-5295 GCF_000687285.1 Phaethon lepturus
TGCCGGGCTCTGCTTTGTGAATGTGCTGAGGATCAGTCTCTCCCGGCAGACAGCTGAGCACGGCTTTCATTCTGAGTGCAGGGGCTGCCCCTCTTCTTCAGGTTATTTTGCAGTATCAAGCTGCCAAACAGAGGATTTGCCTCAAACTGTTCGTTAGAGGAATCGCAGTATGAGCATGCTGCTAAATGATCAGTGACAAATCCCCAGACCAGATAGCATTTGCTCATTAGTCTTAAAAAACCCCAGCAGTTTTCAACAGAGTTCCAGGGAAAACCCCAGCAACTACAGTGCAGTGTATCTGATATCCCCAGCGTGCAAATTATTAGGAACCACTCTAATGAAGAGAGTTAGAGGCCACATTAAGGGCTATTAAATATTCATAGAAATGACAGATCATTGTTCATTAGCAGTCTAAAATTGCAAAACTGCAGTTAAGAATTACTAATATAGAAATGGTTTGGAGAAGAGCAACAAGGAAAAGGGCTTCATGCAACACGCAGTTTAGTATGGGGCTCTTGACAGCAGGGCAGTAAGGGTGCTAGCTGTTGAGGTGGTTTTAAAAGCAACAAAATTAACGGCAGTAAATCAAGAGTCATAAATACAAAGTCACCGTCCTTGATTGAGAAAGGCCTTTGGTTGCAGGTTGCTGGAGACTGGGACCCCTCAGCATGCACTCCTGGTGCCTGCAAGAGACGGGGTGTGTGGTGGGTCACGTCCAGCACGACCAGCTATCACCCTCCCATGCTTTATATTGCATTCTTCCCAGCGGCATTGGTTATTCCGGATGACGAGCATGTTGGGTCCATGCGGGACCAGGTCTGGAGCTCCTTAACTTTGCATCATTTGCTTCAAGAATTTAATTGCTTCTGGCTGCGTGCCGGGCTGACATGAGCCTTAGCTCTTTTACAGAGTGATGGGCACAGCCATGTTAGTGGTTCAGCTTACGGTTTTGTGAGCACCTTCCCCATCTGCAATGGGGCAGGAGGCCATCCTGTTTCCCCCCTGCAGCTAAGACCATCGTGTGCTCCTACGAAAACTGCCTGATTGAGACTATCAGACATTTATGTTTTTAAAACGTGCCTTTTATTTTCTTGACAGGAATTTCATCCAGTCATATTTGGAGGTTTTCTGAATTTTGTCTAGGATTCCTGGACATCTGACTAAGCTTCTGGATGCCGAGAAGTCCTGCATAGCCACATCTCATGAGAACTGGCTGTAAATGACATGAACACCGATCCCAAAACTTCTGGCATATGTCCTGTTGCTTTTGGGATGCGGAGCTGCTTTGCATGTGCACAGGTTTGCATGTGTCCCACAAGTGCAGGATTCTCTCTGCGGGCCGGTGGGTCAGGACAGTGCCTCCTGGAAACGTCGTCTGTCATCTGTACTTTCTGCAAACTGCCTCCACTCTGTAGCAATTGCAGCCAGAAGGATGGCAGCCCTATTCCAGATCTGATTTATCTTGAAAATGGAATATATCCCCAGCTAAAAAAAAAAAACACAAACTTGGCTGGAAGAGGAGACCACAAGCCTTTTGCCATCCTTCCATTGTCTCAGACACCCCAGATCCCTGACACATACGACTACAGTCCCATCTCTGCTTTCCTATGATCTATTCCTTCAAATTCAGTTCAGCTCTGGCCATACTCCTATTTCAGCAGTGAGTTTCTGAACAAAAATTCATTACTCCAGGTCTGCTGCTAGGATGATCAACATGAGAATGCACGGCTCAGCAACGCATCTCCCAGATCCTAAGCAAAAGCCATGTCTGTGTGTGGCTTGAAGTACTAGTTTCCTTATTTTCAGTCTCCCTCTGAATTTGCTTTAACTGCTCTTTTACAAATAACTGCTTTGTTTATAAAATAAAATCACTTTCTGGAATGGTCTAGATTTGTTCTTCTTACTCACCTCTGCCAGCAGCCTGTTGGTCTGAAGTTAAAAAAATTAAAAAATTCTGTGGTCCCTTTCTGTTCACTGAAAACTAATTTAACATGACCAGCCATGAGAGCCGTGGTAGATCCATGCAGGAATCGGACAGCTTGTGAACTCTGCTCTCTTTGAAGGTTTTGATTGCCCTGACATTATCCTGTGACTACTACCGGTTTTGTTTCAAGCTCTTAACAGCATTTTTGATGTCTTGATTGGTTTTGGTCACTCCTTTTGGCACCTCTGGTCCCAATCCACTGACGCAGGAGTGTGACCATTCCCAAGCACCAGCCGTGTGAGACACTGGCGTGTTTAAACCACACCCTTGTGTGCAGATTCCGCTGTGTGAAGCCGAGCAGGCGCTTAAGTCTTTTTGGAAATAAAACCGGAGCGGGTAAAATTCCCAGTTAAAGACTGCACGCTGACCTGGCTTGGGAAGCTGGGAGACCTGCGGAGGAGGGAGTCTCACGGCCTTTCCCACTCCGACGTCCTGCTGCCGGTGCAACACTAGATGGCGTGGGGACCCACGGCACCTGCCCACTGCGGGCGCAGCTCAGCCTCCCTCCCTGCAGTAACAGACGAGTCCCCGAAGTCAAAACTTCTGGTCTCCTGGGTCTGCTGGACACTGTTGGGTCGATGGAGAAGCTGCAGCAAGCAAAAGGGAAAGGACAGCCAACGCCAGTGCCGTGGAGCACAGTTCGAGAGAGGCATGTCTGGTGGTTGGGGAAGACATTGGGAGGTGAGATGTGATGAACTTGGGACTCTCCATCCTCCCAGAAAAGGGTAGAGAGTGTCCCTCGGTCAGACAGCGAGGCATCCCACCGTCCGTGCTGGGGAGGGGACAGGCCCGGACTGCACTCCCTCTGCGGATGGGTTATGTACTTCACAAGCCTGCTCTCCTTCTCCAGCCCCCTCCAGAGCAAAGAGCCTCAGAGCAAAGACCGGAGCTGGGCTTTGCAGCAGTGGACCCTGAATTTTGGGATGCAGAGACCGCTTCTGAAGCTGATGGCTAGCTTTTAATACACCCATTCCACCTCCTCTGGAGAAAAGAAATAGGAGTGTGTAAGCCTCCAAAACCTGACAGCCCCTGGCCCACACCTGTGGGAAGCTAGCGGGAGCCCCAGGTCTGGCCAAGCCTGCTGGGGACTGGCATCTGCAGCACCGTCTCCAGCCCCATGTTAGACACATCCTCTGAGTCATCTGGCGGAGGTTTCCCAGCCTCCAGGGGGAGGATGCTCAACCCTGCATGCTGTGGCGACGTCAGCTCTGGGGTATGTCTTTAACTCACTACAAGGCCTCGGCGAACTGCTGTGGCCTAGGAGAGAATGAGTGGGAAGGGTCCCAGAAGCCCCAGAGAGCAGCAGACAACCTCTTCCTGCTAGCTGCCTGATTTCTTTAATGCCTACTTACATTTTTTTGAGTAGAAAAAGGCAAGCCCAGGCAAAAGAAATGGGGAGTTTTTGCTAACTGCATCTTGGCCTGGCTTGACAGTCCTGTCCATGGCCACAGCATTGGGAATACTGGACCATCCAGCTTCTCTCCATCTTTACGTACTACAGGTGGGATCGTCATGGAGCACAGATGCCTCAGCGACTCCCAGGCAGAGGCTTAGGGTGGGAAGCAGCTATAGTGTGTATAGTTAAGTGCCTATAGCTGTGTCCTTCTCCTGGCTTCCCCTCCTGGAGCTCCCTGTGGAGCTGCTTCTGGAAGGGGCTACATTTTGCTGGCCTCCAAGTCCAGGTGATGGAGGTAGAAGGACTGAATCCAGGTGATGGACTGAATATTCTTTGAATCTTCTAGGACACCCAAAATGCCTGAGAAAGGCAAGATCCTTTCTCTGTTTAGTGCCACCTGGTTCCTGTTCCTGTGTAGGGTTTGCTGAGGACCAGGGAGGGTGTCCCGCTCCCCTCCCTGCCCTTCTGTTGCAGCCAGCTTCCACGGGTAGAGGGAGAGTGCTGGTAGGGGCCAGATCCAGGTGGATGCTTCCCAGGGGGATGGAGAGTGGGAGTTTGTACCCCAACAAGCTGAGAATCGGGCAGGGACGAGCACACACGAGCCTGAACGCAAATTGGGACTGCAGAGTCCTGCCGGGGGGGTTTGAGCACACAGCAGCAACCAGTGTTTTGATAGACAATTTGGTGCTGGGTCACACTGCAGGGCTTGCACGTGGACTACCCTTGGCTTTTCACGGTAGAAACAACATTACCTGGAGCCTCAGTGTCTTTTTTACAAGCTCCTGGGCCTTCCTGGGCTCCCATGTTGCCCTGGCATAGAAACACACCAAAAAAAATGGAAATAGCAGCTTCGTAGCCCAGCAGCCACACTTTCTATGGGCTGCTCCCAGGATGTTTGGGCACGAAATGCACTAACATGTGGTGTGTGGGTACAGCAGGGTCTGTGGGACATCAGGGGGGTGGAGGCAGGATCTCTGCTCCTTGTAGACACCGTGGCTGCACAAGAGCCCACGGTGTTTTGACCTCTTTACTGCTCCAGCCCTCCCTTCGCAGCTCCGTGACCTGCCGTCCGGCTGTGCTGGAAGCGTTGGCCCGACGCCCTGCAGCAGCCTTTCCCTCGCAGCCTTGCGCTGTGCTTCGCTCTTATCCCCACGTCCCTGCACCCGCAGCAGCACTGTTGCGGTAGGCTCCCACGGGAGGCCGTTGCCAGCCTCGCTCTGTACTCCCCTGTTCTCTGCACCTTCTCTCGCAGCTGTTACTTTATTTTAGAGGAAAACTCTGAGCATAACAAAATACTGACCTCAATATCTGACAGCTCTTACGGACGGCCCGTATGCCTGGTAGCCGGCCTGCGGGCTGGCCCTGGAGGGCTCATGCCCCGGCCGTGGGAGTGGGATGGGGTGCGATTCCCAGCGGCGTGGGGCCGGGGCGGTGCTGGGGTGTGGCGGTGAGGCAGGGCCCGGGCCCGGGGGT
>NW_010544872.1:0-5860 GCF_000687285.1 Phaethon lepturus
GAAAAACCAACTCTATCCCAGCTGAAGCCAGAACACATGTTTGTGTTTAGGTTTTATATCACACTGGCAAAATTTTACTGATGAAATATACGAGGAAAGAAAAGGGCAAGTCAATATGGTATGGTATAGAAGAGCTTAAGCTGAACAGTATTTTATTAAATTAAAAGAGTAGTTATCCTGCAGGTACACTGACTACTTTTTTGCATCAGAGCCATATAATTAACTGTGGTGCTTCAAAATTCTAAAAATTAATACAAAAATAGTTTAATAGTGAGTAGTTTCATTTCAGGTTTCTGCAGTTGACTGTAGAGATCTCTGCTATGTTCTCTAGAAGATTGTCTACTTTATGTGAATTAAAGCACAGAAGAACTTTTTAGGTACAATACTGTTATATAGTGTTGTGGTGGGTTGACCCCGGCTGGACGCCAGGTGCCTACCAAATGCTGCTCTATCACTATCTATCTTCCGCTGGACAGGGTAGTAAAAATATAATGAAAGGCTTGTGGGACAAGATAAGGGTAGGGAGATGACTCAGCAATTACCGTCACAGACAAAACAGCCTTGACTCAGGGAAATTAGTTTAATTTATTACCAATTAAATAAGAGTAGGGTAATGAGAAAATAAAACCAAATCTTAAAACACCCTCCCCCCACCCCTCCCTTCTTCGCAGGCTCAACTTCACTCCCGATTTCTCTACCTCCTCCGGGGTTGGGGAATGGGGGTTGTGGTCAGTTCATCACAGGTTGTCTCAGCCGCTCCTGTTTCCTCAGGGGGAGGACTCCTCACACTCTTCCCCTGCTCCAGCGTGGTGTCCCTCCCACAGGAGACAGTCCTCGACAGACTTCTCCAATGTGAGAATTTAATTTTTATTTGACTTTGCCTTTTATCATTTATGGAATTTCTTGTTGCAATTTTAAAAGTTACATCTTTAGGGATGGAGCATCCATGGAGTTGAACTTTATTAGTCATTGCAATTTTAATGAAGTTCTTGTTTTTAAATAGTTTCAAAAACTATTTCATGGAGTCATAGAATCATTTAGGTTGGAAAAGACCCTTAAAATCATCGAGTCTGACTGTTAACCTAACACTGCAAGTCCACCACTAAACCATGTCCCTAAATGCCACATCTACACATCTTTTAAATACCTCCAGAGATGGTGACTCAACCACTTCCCTGGGCAGCCTGTTCCAATGCTTGACAACCCTTTTGTTGAAGAAATTTCTCATAATATCCAGTGTAAACCTCCCCTGACACAACTTGAGGCCCTTTCTTCTTGTTCTATCGCTTGTTACTTGGGAGAAGAGACCAAGACCCACCTCACCACAACCTCCTTTCAGATAGTTGTAGAGAGCGATAAGGTCTCCCCTCAGCCTCACAGAATCACAGAATCACAGAATCACAGAAACACTAGGTTGGAAAGGACCTTCAAGATCATCAAGTCCAACCATTAATCCAGCGCCACCATGTCCCCTAGACCATGTCCTGAAGCGCCACATCCACACGTTTCTTGAACACTTCCAGAGATGGCGACTCCACCACCTCCCTGGGCAGCCTGTTCCAATGCCTGACCAATGCCTCCTCTTCTCCAGACTGAACAACCCCAATTTCCTCAGCTGCTCCTCATAAGACTTGTGCTCTAGACCCTTCACCAGCTTCGTTGCTCTTTGGACACGCTCCAGCACCTTAGTATCTTTCTTGTAACAAGGGGCCCAAAACTGAACACAGTATTTCAAGCTGTTTTTTAAGAGTTACATAGTAGGATAATATATCATAATTTGAAGGTAGCTACATAGAATAGTCTTATTTTTTAACCTATACTGCATCTTTGACATGCTGCATCCTTGACATGCTGCAGTCATAGCTGAGGTGCCAGACCCCTCAGCTCTCCAGCAGGGGAGTAGGAACTTGGTTACGTCAGTGTCCCAAAAGGGCCATTGATCCCACTGTGATGGCTTATAAACAATGTAGACGCATTCAAAATAGCAACAATGATAATTACAGGTCTTAAGGATATTCCTGTCCATAAATAGTGCTGCTTTTTCCATCCTCACGTGGAATTATGAATGCGGAAGTGAGTGACGGAGAGGTTGGAGTCCTGCTGTCCTGCCTGGACTGGACCTGTTGAGGCATGAGGACATATGATGCAGTGCATGTTTCTATTCAACAGACTGAGTCTTATGCATGGGTTCTTGTGCCCTGAAGGGGGTATTGGCACAGCTGACAGCACCTACAGTGACAGTTCCCTATGGGAGCTGTACCTTATATGGTTCAAAAAGTTGGAGCAGTCCCCTGGCATTATGACATTTGCTCTGTGTGGTGTACTCTGAACATTAAACTTACGGAATAGATGCATGCACCTTTCATGTTAAATAACTTTAGAAGGATTTTAGGAACTTGTAGGTTTTTGTTAATTAGCACCCAGAATGCTTTATAGAGAGACGTGCAATCATATGATCTTTTTAAATCTACGCTTGTTGTTTTCATTAGTAACTGTTGCATACCGGTATTAGAGCTTTAAACTTAAGTCTATGTGGTAGCAGGCTCTTTAGACTTTCTAACCCCCTCCCATTGCATATTTTTCCTTTCTCCCCAGTAGGAGAAATTCCTCTCAGGATGACTACCTATGCTTTTGTACAGTAATGTCAGCAGCAGGATGAAAGAGAAGACCAGGATTATCTAATCTTCATCAGTTTCAGTCTCCTGATGCTGTGCTGCCAGAAAAAATGTTAGTGTGTAGGATTATAGAGGTGTTTGTCCTGGGTAGTGCCTTTATGGCTCTCCTGAAAGGAGCACAAATGAAAAAATTGGACTACTGAGAGAAGCTAGGACAAATAATGATGCCACTGTTACCTGATCACAGTTATTATTTTTGCTGAGTGCTGAAAAGAAGGTGAGATCTTCAGGGTATTTTATTTAGCTGGAAAAGGAACGACTTATAGATTCCAGATATGCTTGATAATAAGTTAGCTATCAAGCATTATTTACAGGTAACGACCAGTTCAGAAAAAAATAGAAATCTTTACTTAGGAAAATTGTTAAACACATGCTTATCTTTAATATTAAGTACAGTTTTGGACTGTGGCCAAAATAGATCTCTCAAATAAGTATACAGTCTGCTTGAATGGAGAACAGCCTACAAAGATATATATATAAAAAAATAATCTGGCAATTGTTTGCAGGATACATTAGACTTACTTTCTACTGAATTGCATATTTCCCTTTTTGAAAAGTCTTATTTTTTCAGTTGATGTTTTGCATTTGCATATTATGTTACAAAGACTGTGAGATGGGGGAAATTGACTGACATTTCTATGAATTCTTAATGTTTCAGGTATGGTTGAAAAAATTAAATTGAAGCTTCGACTTAACATCTCTCTTCTTGAGATGTCCTTGTATTAGGACAGCTGTACATAGTAGATGACTTTTGTAGAACATCTCAAATGAAAGTGGAGATTTAAAAAAGTTAATTTTAATTCATCTACCCTTTCATCTGTACAAAGCGATTTATTAGTGCATGGCTTGTTTTCTCCAGATCGCTACAATTTCTCCAGGGATGGCATCATGTGAAAACACTCTAAATACGTTGAGATATGCAAATAGGTATGGAAAATGTTATTGCTTATAGCTATACTGGCTATTGATCATTGATGTTTGGAATACTGTTGTTCCATGATGTATAATTATTTTAACTACTTGAATAATTTTAGCGTACTTGCATTTCTTAATAAGATTAAAACCAAAATGATGATTACTGATTCAGGCTCACATTTAATTTAATTTGCCACTTTTTACAACCATTATAAGAGAATCAATAGAAACTGCATTCAAGCCATTATCCAGAGATAGATATAGTGTGGATTGTAAGGAACCTGGGAGATGCCCCTATCAGTTTTGCCCCTGCTCTGGAGGCATCACCTCTTGCATTAGGGGTAGTCAGTTTTCATGATGACTCCCTGGGGTGTTAGCTGAAATACCTTTCTGCAATGTGATTTTTCATCCCCTTGGTGGAATTGCATTCAGTTGCCAGCCTATTTCTTTTATATATATGATATATCATATCATATCCAGATCTCTCTTAACTAGTTTATTCTTATGAACATTCTGCAGTTGCTGTGGCCCAAATTTTATACTTCCCAACTTCAGGCAAATATCTGAGACCCCTAAGTAAAGAGTCAGTTAATCCAACATTGATGTTATAATCAGTGTAGAGAAATTAGCACCTCCAGAGGCTGATGCAGCACCTCTGAGACCTGTACCGTTCTCTGAAAGTGTTCGTCTCTTCAGTGAGTGTGAAAGGAGCCTTCCCCAGCTGCAGTTCTCGTTAGTTTAATGTCTGTGGAGATGGGGTCCTGAATGTGCCTGCAGTCAGACCTGCGACCCAGAGACCTGCCCCCCACTTTGCTGCAAAGAACAAAGGAGGCAAACAAGCTTCTGGGCCATCAGAAAGCCTGGTTTTGCCAGAAGAGGCTACCACCTAGTGGCCTGCTTGCCCCAGTGAAAGACAGGGCAGAACCACGTCTGCTCCTGCTTGGTTGGGCACCCCCCGGCCAGTCGCTAATTGGGCACAAAGAACTGCTAGGGAAGCTTACCACCCGCTCCTCTCTGTATCCGAATGTCTTTGTGTTTGGATCAAGGGACTTAGTAGCAAATCTGCCTGGCTTGGACCAGTCTATGGTGAGAAGGGGGCATCTACTCTCTGCTTACAGTAACATAACAAAGGATGTTGCACGTTCATCAAGACTTGTTGGATCTTTCTATCCCTTATAGAATACGCATTGCTGAAGTGACTCCAGAAAAAGACACTGCAAAACAAATTAAATACCTATTTCTAGTATACTAAATCATTGTGCTGAAACTGTTTCTTCCCCTTGGTGTTAAATTTGTATGTTGTTATGGAGTAAATGCCTATCACCGTAAAGTTGCTTCATGTGTTTTGTGTAGTATTTTATTTTTTTATAGCAATATATCATTTTCATAGTACAATTAGTTTTTAGGTGCTGAACACCAGTGTCTGTGCAGTGTGAGACAGGGGGCAGCATAGAATTTAAAGTATTGTAGTGGTTTGATATGTTAAAAGGAGTAGTTTAATGGAATATTGAATGTAGAGCAAATTTTATTAACTGCACAAACTGGAACCTGGAATTACTCTTCTGAAAACATTGCTATTATAGTCGCCTGCAAATTTGCCACACTGGTTTTGTTCAATTTTGTTAGTGATCTGTAACTCTATATGCAGAAGGTTTAAATATGTCGACACTCTTACTTGTGTTTTAATATAAAAATATTTTTATTGTTAAACTATTAAAGAAGTATGCTAAACAAAGAGTTGTCATTTTAACTGTGTTTATGAGAACATTTTCTTTTAATTTGCTGCTGCAGAGTAAAGGAATTTGGAATTAGTCCTTCGGACATTCCCTTCTCACAGGGTAGTGGCAGTCGCTCTGATCTCTCTCCTTCCTACGAGTATGACGACTTTTCTCCCTCAGTCACCAGGTCTACTTCATTCTATACATGGAATTGTTATTTTTAAGTTTTCTTTTTGGCAATGTAATTTTACAGACCAACCTTTCATTATTCCCCTTGCCTTGAGTCACGTGTACTTTGCTTTTATTTTGTTTGGCAGGTGATGGTTCTGCATGATCTGCAATCATCTTCCCACTATTTTGTTCACCCTCCTTAAACATCCACACTGTATCCAGGACTGCTAGTTTACTTCATATATTTTTAAAAAAGTGGTGATGTCACCTTTGTACATTTAGTGGACCAAATCTGACCAAATTTGAATATGTCTAATTAAAAAATAAAATAATTTTAATACATATATATTTTTAAAACTTTTCATCACTCTGAAGATGAAT
>NW_010544873.1:0-825 GCF_000687285.1 Phaethon lepturus
CACAACTGGCTGGGCTTTTCCATCCCTTACTTCTCCCCTCCCCTGCTCCTGACATCTGACTCATGGGTAGATTTATTAAGTTTAAAAGCACTCCTTGTGCACGCCACACTCGCAGCCCCACCTTCCCACGTGCACAGCCTGCTCTCACCCTCTTGCCTGGGCTTTGGGCAGAGAGGTACCAAGACCGTGCCGTGAAACCGAGTTCTCCTCAGCAAAGCCACAGCAGGCGAGCTCCTCCTCGCCTCGCACAGCCATCTGACTCATGGGTAGATTTATTAAGTTTAAAAGCACTCCTTGTGCACGCCACACTCGCAGCCCCACCTTCCCACGTGCACAGCCTGCTCTCACCCTCTTGCCTGGGCTTTGGGCAGAGAGGTACCAAGACCGTGCCGTGAAACCGAGTTCTCCTCAGCAAAGCCACAGCAGGCGAGCTCCTCCTCGCCTCGCACAGCACAAGCGCCGTGTAGAGAACTGGCCTGGACAACTCAGGGTACTGCTTGCGACATTTTCCCCTCTTTCGAGCTTGGCACCAGCAGGTATTTCCTTTACAATTCCTGATGGGCCAGCCCCTGATTTTCTATTTTGCTTCCAAGATCAGCTCTGTTAAAACTTCTTAGGCATTTCAGTTTCTCCATGAGGAGAGGGAGATGGTGGAACACACTTCTGAGGGTAACGTGTAAAAAGGGAAACAAATGGCGGTACTGTATTTCTCAGACACCCAAAGCAATAAAAATTGTAGGATTTATTCCAGAGTCATGATTCCTTTCGCGTTGCAGTGAAGCCGCCCTTTAATTTCCAAAACAGGGACGTGATGTTCTCTGCCAG
>NW_010544873.1:867-1117 GCF_000687285.1 Phaethon lepturus
TCTCCCCTCCCCATAGCTCAGGTGCACAAGGCACGAGCTGGCTCTTCTTGCTCAGACGAACTAGCGGGACACGACGAGCTGGAGGAATTCAGCCAAAGGAACAGCTTTGCTTACTTCTGCTTTGGCTTCCTCTGCAAATGTTTTTTCTCAGCACTGGTTGATGGGTTTCAGAGCGAGGGAACATTAGGAAATGAAAGGGAGAAGGCTGTGACGCGCTGCGCGTGGCGCCAAGGAACGGCAGTGACGCACG
>NW_010544874.1:0-4881 GCF_000687285.1 Phaethon lepturus
GGGAAGAGGAGGAGGGGGGGAAAAAAATCCAGAAGGTTTTTGTGGTTTTTTTTTTTTCCTTAGGATCCTCTTCCTTTAAAAAAGGGGGCGGGGGGGGGAAAGTGCAGGGTTAAAAAAAGAGCAGCCACCAGGAAATAACTAGGGAAGATTCACTCGTTGTTGCCACAAAGACACCTCTCTCCTTCCCACTCCCTCTCCATGCTCATTCCTCCGGCAGTGCCACAAAGCCGTGCAGTCTGC
This sequence comes from Phaethon lepturus, assembly GCF_000687285.1. NCBI lineage: Eukaryota > Metazoa > Chordata > Aves > Phaethontiformes > Phaethontidae > Phaethon > Phaethon lepturus. The sequence continues at coordinate 241 of NW_010544874.1, forward strand.
GCCGGGAGTTGCTGAGCCCGAGCCCTGAGCTCCTCAACTCCGCGGGGGCCGTGCCAGGAGTCCCGGGGCTCCGACTCCTCCGAGAGTAGGTGTGGTGAGTCCCAGACCGTCCGAAAATTATTTTTTTTTCCTAGAAACTACCTCCAAATATAGTAACAGGGAAGGGGCATTCCTAGAAATTCGGGAGACGTCAGAACGGGAAGATTTGTGAAATTCAGCTTCACTTCCTGCAGAGGGCTCCTAGCACAGGAAAAAAAAAAAAATCAAGTGAGCAATAAAGTGCTTTTCATGCTTCTCTGATCAGATAATGGTTAAAAAAAGAAGAATGGTAAAACACTTAACTCACATTTCTCCAATGTGATCTAGGAGTTTCATATGGGAAGAAAGCTAATAAGTAACCCCCGTTCCTCATTTTCTACTAATGTTTATAGATGTCTATCTCCTGTATTTACTTTTCCCCATGTCCTCATATCAGGCCTACGCACACAGCAAATTAAAGGAATACACATATGAGTGAAAAGTGGGCCAAATGATAACCCTGCCATGTATCACAGGAACACTAATTAATGTTCGTGTGTTATTTTAAACAGGCATTGTGGGTTGCATCTTTCACGCTACACTGACATGAATAATTCATGTTATTGCTGTAGATGCGTGCAATATCATTGCTCGCATGAACGGGAATTTGTAGGTTGGCTTTTATTTAAGGCCCCCAACACTGAGAACTGCTGAGCACTGTCAGTCCCCATTGACTTAATGGTATCTTAGGCTGTTAAATCTGTTCAGCAATTCACAGGATCAGGCCCTGACTGACAAATGTAAATCGGGACTTGCAGCAGACCCACACACTGTCACGAGCCACTATTATTCCTCATGCGTCTCCTCAATCTGTATACTTGCTTTGTGCTTGTGTCTAACACCCAATCCGTCTTTAGTCGCATCTTTAAAAAAAAAAACACTGTTTGATACATTTCATGGGAAGCAGAAATGAACGTCTGCAAAGCAGTAAGAGATGAAGGTGTTATTACATGCTATTACTTGTATAAAGATGTCAACGCATTTGTAATAAAGCATTATTTATCCAGGAATAGCAAAGGTTGCTACAAAAACCACAATAGCCAGCTTTTGGGGAAAGGTACTAAATTTCAATGTGTGCAACTCTTGCAGGTTAATTGAATTTCTGTAATCAAATTCCCCTCAACCACATGCAATCCTTGTATTTGCTCTTCGAATTTCATTATGACTTGCAGCGTCTTTTCTGCCCCCAAGTCAAACGCAATAAAAACACTGGAGTCCGGCTTTACTTTAGTGTTTTAGAAACACTCACATTTAATCAAAACTTAGTTACAGACACCTTGTCTGTCTGCAGTTTTGAAGGGGAATTAGCAGAGTTCACCTGAGAATCCTAAGTGTGCTTTGACTCCTAAGTATGTTTTTAACTGTTATCGCAGTGTTCAATAAACAATCGCTTCAAAACACAGAGCCAGCTTTCAGAGGTGCACCCACAGTGTTGCGTTAGCAATAATGCCTGGTTAGAAGTAGATTTATTTTAAGTAATCTCTTGGAATTCAAAACAGCTCTAGTTAATTGCACAAAGGCCTTTTTAAGCTGGCTGGCTTATTTATGGCACACTGCTCTACTCTGCCTGTCACTCTCATTTCCTGAGAGAAAAAGTGAATGGCAGCTTCAAGTTCAGGATCTTTTGATCATTAAAAGAAATGGATGTGCTGTCCTCTGTTGGTCATACTGGTTGTCACATGTAAAATTCAATTAACTCAAAAAGGCAGCAAGAGGCTCGGTTAAAATGACAAAAATGATGAAAAGAACTTGAATTTGCTACACCTTCCACTTTCACCAGTAAGATGGCACAGTGTGAGGGATTTCTGAACAGTTTCTAAAAAATGATGCAATGATGGATATGAGAAGCTGGATTAAGGAGAGGACTCATTTCACATGATTCCATACTACAGATTCTGCCCCGGGGTTCAGCCCCATCGGACTCCGGCTGCTGTTTGAAGCACGGCTGTGGGCTGCCCGCCCGGCTGTGCCCGGCGTGCTGGGTGACGCAGGGAGCTGCAGCCTCCCTCCCGCTCCAGGGCTGGCCCCGATGGGGCCGGGTTGCAGCGCTGCCAAGCACGTGAGTGAGAGAGGAAGTTTCTAGCTTAAATTTCACGTCACAAGGTCCGGTCTGGGGACAGGGCCATGCGTGCCAGTTTGGCTAGTTCGTGCTGACGTGTAATAACCCGTGTCGTGTGATGCGATGGCAGCTATGCAGCTTCTCGCAGCACTGCAGCTATGGTAGCTCATAGCTCAGGCTTTGCTGGGTACGTGTAATGCAGATTCTCACTTTACTGCTTATGGTGTCATGATGTGTAGAAACGCTCTGCTCCGCTCAGTGTTGGTAAGCAGCAGTAGTGGCCCCACTTTGGGTCCTCACTGCGAGAATAGCATGTAGCAACCGGAGAGGATCTGGGGGATTGCAGCAAGGATGTGATTAGAGGTCTGACTAGAGGTGTAGAAAACCTGACCTAAAAGGAGAGATTTTAAAATTTGGGGATTGTGTTGTCTAGAAAGGAGAAAGCTGAAGGCAAATATAGTAACACTTTCAAAATAGCTTGACATGATGTAAATGAATCTATGTCACGGCAGTAAACCTGTGTGGTATGTTAATTATTTCTACATCATAACTGCTACTGGAGTTACCAGTTTCTGGTCTGCACTAGCTTCTCTTTTGCTGTGATTTCATAGATAGTTTTCTAATTACAAAATTAATTTCAAGTAAATAGCTTGTTATTTAGCAAAATTACTATCATGCTAATAATACAGCAACGTTATCTAGCAAAATGTAAGTTCTGTCTGCAGACTGTAGAAAAACAGGCTCTGTATTATCTAATTTCTCTGTATGTCACGTAACACAGACTCACCGTCCTCAAACGGCTGTTGTGTGGGTGAGACACAGCCGTAGCTCTCGTGCATACCTGGCTCAGTCTTACAAACATATTTCTAGAAAACAAGCAAGAATTTATGAAAGCATTACTCATGACAGGCAGGGTGGCTCCCTTCCAGGTTTATCCCTGAGGTGGTAGTAACAGGAAGCAGCATTTATCAGATACGTGTTTTGTCCTTGAGTTTGATTTTTATGTTTAGTTTTGAAAACCCTCTTATGAAAGCAACTTCAGGGACACGGCTGTTCCTCACTGTCCTTCATATCCGTGAGTAAAAATATCTAAAAACCCAGAAACTAATTTAGAACGTTTTGGGTTGTAGTTTTGCATGTGCTTAGTGCTGAAACTGTCACTGCTCAAAATCAATAATTTACATTTTTCTTCTCTCTAGGGAGATTGGGCAGGGTTATCACAGATTTCATACTAGAGATTTCAAGTTCAAAAACGAGCTGGAAGGTATGCACTGTGATTTCTTCTCTGCTGATGCTTCATCAAAGTTATGCCAAATTTGCTACAGAGCAGTTCTGGAGACTTGTGAATATTGAGTGCAAAAATATAAATTCTAATTACATTTCATTAATACAGTCAGATAATCTTCATAACACTAAATCTGTGCAAAAGAAAAAAGCCTCATGTAGAAGAAATGGTTACAGCCCTTTTTTAAATCAAAATACAACTTGAATGATGATTTTGACCTACCAACAGAATGTATGTATTTTATTTTAAAAGATTTTACAAAATCTAGTGTAAATAGCTAATGACAGTTATTGTTGTTCATACAATCCACAGTTTTGATTCTAGACAACAGCAGTGCAGAATACGAGAGGAAGACTTGTCAGGAAGAAACAGAACTGGCTGTGTGGCCTAATCAAAGGTCAGTGAAACTTCAAATGGTAAGCAAGCATCAATGAAGATTTCCTTCCATTTGCAGTGCTGTTATCATCTGCATCGTTGGGATGGTTTTAAGCGCTGTCAGCCCTTAACTGCGCATGCTGGTTTGGTGGCTGGTCCCGTCCGCGTCCCCGAGTTGGACGTGCCAGCTGCTCGTGATGCTGCTGGACCAGCTGTGTCTGAGGTACCCAGTGCACGCTTGTGCCTGCCGGCGGGTGCGCATTGCACACCTCCTGTCAGCGTAACCAGCCTGACATTTCCTTACCCGTTTTCAATGGGACCGGGAGTTTTTCTGTTTTAAAAAACCACCACATGTGAAGTGAACGCCAACCAGACTGCAAATAACCCTTCTACGTGGTTAGTGATGCAGCTGAAGAAACCTCACCTTTTACTAACCATAAGACAGAACTGAATTAAAAAAACATTAAATGAGTTACAGGGGGTGGAATGAAAAGAACCAGCAATTAGAGGATCATCTTGGTAGCTGCAGCCTGTGGAGAACATCTCTTCAAACGGGAGTTTGCAGAGGCTCCACTTGTTCCTCCCAGGAACGAGTCCATGTCATGGTGGGTGCCAGCACGTGCTTCAAGGCTGCTGCGTAGGAAGTGCCAGTGACATGGCTCCCACTGGGCTTCGGTGCGCATCTTTTCCTTGTGCGTTCGAAACTATCTTCTACTTTTGCTTCTTCAGCTCTTGGATTAGGCCCCAAGGAAGACGGTCTGAAGAAAAATGTTTCTGCTGTTGCAAATGCTGAGAGAGAGGCTTTGGCAGCAGGGCAGCAGGGCAGCAGGTAGAGGAGCGCGGG
>NW_010544875.1:0-235 GCF_000687285.1 Phaethon lepturus
CATCGCCCCCGGGCGGCACCCGGCTTCGGCAGATGCTCGTGCGCCCGGACGGCAGCAAGGCTGGAGATCCCAGCTGGGCAGCAGCTCCTCGGTTAGGACTGCAGAGAGGAAGGAAGGGCCTGGGACGCCGGACAAATTGCTTGCTCTATTGTGAAAGCAAAGTTTCCAGGTGACAAAAGAGGCTCCCCTCCAGCGGGTGGCCCCCCCGGGGGTGCGCGGAGCCCGCCCCCGGCCG
>NW_010544875.1:288-3038 GCF_000687285.1 Phaethon lepturus
GGTGTGCACGGAGCCCGCCCCAGGCAGCACCGCAGCAGTTACCCGGGGGAGCGTGTCCCCCCCCCATCTCTGCCCCACTCACATCTCGGCTCAGCTCCAGGGTTGCACGTAACCACGGTTATCAACTGGATGCCACAGCTTTGGTTTCCTCTCCTGCTAACGAGCATAACAGTAGTCTCATGCCTGTTCCGTTTTAAAGACAGTTAAAGCACAGCCCTTTGCACCCAAAGCGAGTATAACCCTGGGCTTGGCAGTGCAGAACCACGACTAAGACCACGGCCGGGAGCAAGTCCAGGGCAATGCCAGAGCTTGGTCTGCGCCATGCCCAGCCAAAAAGCAGTTTCTCCCCTTGCAGGCTGCACCCGAGATGGGAGCTGCACCCGACCTGCACGGGGAGCACCACCACCCCCACAAACGTCACTCTCAGCAATTTAAATTCACCTTTGCAGCCTTTGCTGTCTTTAATAAAGATCGCAAGATAGCACTGAAGTAACCACATCAGCCCCAAACGAATGAGGCTTCATCATACCTCTGCAGAATGCAAACACGCTTGTTACCTTCTTCACTTTAGAAAGGGGAGGAAACTTCCCCCCTTTCAGTATTCACTCCTCTGGGACACCGGAGCCTAACAGCCAGCTCCAGAGAAGCCAACGTTCATCTGCAGCAGCGAAGGGTCTCTTCCTCTCTTGGGGTGTTACTTTAGACCCAACAAGGCAGGGTTGAACAGCCACCGGCATCTCCACTCCTCAGAGTCTCAGAGCACCTTTGGCCACCTCGGGACACCTCCTCCTGGCCCTCGGCTTCAGGCTGCCCCTGGGAGCACGAGCGCTGCGGTCGCTCAGGGGTTAAGCGGGTTGAACAGCCCCTGAGTGCTGCAGCTGCAGAGCAGATGTCTGGTGGGAACAAGGGGATGGAAAGGGCACCGATAGGAACAGAAACAAAGGGGAGCAAGGTGAGGGCCCCGATCCGTCCTCCTTGCCTCCCCCAGCTGCGTTTCTGCAGCGGCGCTGACCCCAGCGGGCAGGACCCCAGGACCCCGTCCTCTCCTGCGCCCCGGAGCGCAGCAGCAAGGCCCCCGGCGCCGGAGGAGGCAGCCCAGCAGGAACCTCGGTTTCCGCGTCTGAAGAAGGCAACGGCAAAGCAAGCTCGTGGGGAGAGACCCTCCGGCTCCAGCCCACCCCACGCACCCCCCCGAGAAGGTCCGTCAGCGCCGGCACAGCCGACAGCTTGCCTCTGCCCAGGTCTAGAGCGGGGGTGAGGGGTTCCCGTCTTCTCCTTGGCGCCAGTCACGTTACTCCCATCCTGGGTTTCAGGCTGGTGAGAGGGCACCCGGCTGGCTGGAATGAAGAGGCAGAGCTTCGCAGGCCTGGCCGCGTCCCTCCTTCCACACTCATGCTCCAGCAGCCCCACGCCTGCAGCGCGCGAGCAGCCCCGCGCAGGGAGAAGGGCGGCCTGCCCCATCCGGGCGCAAGTCCGGGCGTAATTACTCTCTTACAAAGAGCCTGGCACCGCTTGCACGGCCTTCCCGGAGACCGAGGGTTGTATCACATACCGTGGTCTCTTCTCGAAAGGTGCCTAAGCACGTAGCCATTTTCTGCAGCAACCTATGCACTACGCCAAGAAGAGAGTAGAGTGGTGCCTCCTCCTATTTAAGGCTCCTAATGACCCAACCATTAATTTACTGAATATACGTTTTCATACATATATGCATTTCTACTGTCGAAGTGGCCGTGATGTCTGGGTGCTCTTATTTCTGCTATTGGAAACCCAGAAGAGTAGCAAGATGATAACAGCTACTCAGCTGCTGAAGAAAATTAATCCATCTTGCCCATCCTGTACCGCACCCTTTCTAAAATTGCGCTGCTGCTTTCCTGTTGACCATCCCACGGGTCTCACAGTCACTTTGTTTGGACTAACGGACGCCGTCCCTGCGAGGGCAGCAGCGGTGCCGGAGCTCCCCACCTGACCGCTTTGCTAGCGCCGGGGCACGGCATCCGTGGGATGCTGCAGGTACCGGCCGAGACCGCACCTCCTCGATGAGGAGGGATCACATCAAGCATTTCTCTACGCTGACAACAACAAGAGCCCGTTTTTCCGCTGCTTGACGAGCGTTAGACCCAGCACCAACAAAACTGTGCACCCGTAGCCTACTCCCGCCTCCAGCACGCTCTGAGGTTAAAGCCCAGAGAGCTGCGTCCCGCTGCTGCCTCCGCCACAGCACGTACACCGCATGCAGCACGAGACACACCACAAGCCACCGCCGAAGGCCAAGGAAGGTCAAGGCAAAGGAAAACGGCAATAGTTTTGCTAAAAAGCCAGGATCTGCAGCAGCGCTCGCCTTCGTGGCGCGTGCTCAACTCCGTGATGCAGCACCTGCAGCTGATGCACATCTGCACCTCCAGCCAATGCGGCCTGCTGCAGCTTCTCTCCGGCACTACCTGCTTCGGAGCTATCCTCAGCTCCTTCTACTTTTAAATCCAGGCATTGAAGAATAATTACTTGCTTAATACATGAGGGAATTTCCCCCTGCTTTTATGCATTTGTTTAGAAGAAACACCAGTGTGTTACCAGAGGAACTCCACAGAGCAGCACTCCCTCGTGGTCCTTCTGCAGCTTTTTCCATGTTGTACAGAATTACAAGCCCCTCCAGTTCCCAGCGGCGGAACGCAAAGGCTCCTACGGCCTTCGGTGGGACCTCTGCGAGCACCTGGGGACGGCGAGCCCAGAGCCAGAGCTGTCACACCCGCTCC
>NW_010544875.1:3069-3283 GCF_000687285.1 Phaethon lepturus
CGGACCCGCCGCCCAGGCGCTGCCACAGCCCCGGGACAGAAACGCATCCTGGCAGGAAGAAATGGGCACTCATTTCTCAGCAGAAGCATAAAGGGTTGCTTTAGGGCTCTTTTCTTCCCTTTTTAAAGGCTGCAATACAAAAATAAGCCAGAATCAAGTATTCTTCCAGGTCTGTGCAACCATCCGCCTCCTCCTTCTGCCCCAGCGATCCCTT
>NW_010544876.1:0-311 GCF_000687285.1 Phaethon lepturus
TACTGATTTGGGTGGAAATATCCAGCCCCAAATTGAGAGAATAGGGCACTTTCTGCAGGGAAGAGGGGCGTAGCCGGCCCCTACGGTGTCCCCCTAAAGCGGGGCCACCCCGCACCTGGCATCCACGCATGCAAACCATCTCGTACCTCAGTCTTCCCCATCTGTACAATGGGATTAACAATCCTCATGTCTTACGGCACCAAGAGCCTTACTGGGTGTTTGAGTCACTCAGGTTGAGGGGAGTCACAGGAGGTGGCCCTTGCTGAGCCCCGCGGGCTTCCTTATGGCGAAGGTGGGAGACCGGGGGGGTC
>NW_010544876.1:431-998 GCF_000687285.1 Phaethon lepturus
TCGTTGCAGTCACCATCGCCCCCCCGTGCCTGCAGCCACGGACCCGGCGATGTTTGTGCAATAGAGATACACCAAAGCTCTTCTGTTTCAGCATCTTTTCTGTGTGGGTGGGGAGGGAGGGAGGATAATCCTGAAGGGGTGGTCACAGCTGGTGAAGGGAATTCATGCTGCCGGTCTGCTGCCTGCGTGCACGCAGCAAACGTCCCTCTGAGAGCCCCACGGGGGCCAGAAGAGCCCCATTTTCCAAGAGAGGACGAAGCCAGACCCACACCCCCGCAGAGGAGCGGCAAGGGCGAGCGCCGGCGCCCTGTAGATACAAAACCTGCTTGCAAAAATACTCCTTTTGCCGGGGAGAAACAAAGCCCCCCACCCCAGACAATGGCCTCCCGCGGAAGGGCTGCGAGAGCGGCAGCGCGGGCAAAGAGCAGCGAGGCGGGTACAGAGCAAGGGGGGACAGACCTGATTTTTAATTCGATTTCAAAGAAGGGGGTGCAGGGCGTCACAGGTGGTGTAGACACCTCGGAAATCTCCAACAAGAAGTCCAGGGGGGAAAGGACAGCCGAGTCC
>NW_010544877.1:0-9324 GCF_000687285.1 Phaethon lepturus
TCCAACCTTAATGATTCTGTGATTCTGAAAACTGAGGATGTCTTCTGCAGATAAACTGCAAACTCCAACTTATTTCTCAGTCTTAGTAGTACCACAATCAAGAGAAACAATGTTGGGGTCTCAGGTCCTTCAGTTTTTTTAAAGACAACAAATACATCTCTCTATTGTACCAACAAACCTCTCTATTGTACCAACAAACCTCACACAGGAGAAGTTGTACTAGCATTGGCTGTGTTCATATTTATGTGCTAGTTGAAAGCAGCAGTGAAATTGTGAAGTGCAATTTCCCATGCTTCCTTCCCAGCCATGGGTTTGTTCAGTCTGCAGGGTGACTTTGAGGGGAAACTGAATTCACTTCTGAGGAAATCAGAGCAGTGGCCATACTGTAGGGTCACAGCGAATGTGCTCCAAGCCCTTGGTGGGAACAGAGGGATTCAAACCAATGATCTGCCTTTGAAATAGCTTTGGACCATGGGTAGTGGTAACTTTTGGTTAAGGGGATTAGATATATTTTGAAGTAAAGACTCCAAAATGGATATAATGTAGATATAGCCGCTTCGCTACCAAATTCTGCAGTTCCCTGATCTACTCTTATGACTCCATACTACTCACTACTGTAAGTGCAGACATCATCTGCAGATGAAGAAAACAGCAGACAAAAAATTTAGTATTTTAGATTATACCCTGAATAATTGCTATAAAAGCTCTTCTTCTAATGTCTTAGCTCAGTATGCAGCATATAGAAAGGTGTTTAATATTTTGCATGACTATAAAACTATATTTGCATGATTCCAAATAATTCTTTCTTTACAAACAAGAAGGCCCAGCTGAACACAGAATTTATCACTTGAAAACATATGGTTGCTTCTCATCCCAAAACTGTTCATGCTACATGCATCTGTAAGTACATAAGGCACTATTACTACCATACTTACTGGATAAAATACTAAAAGTATTGAATCGTCAGACCGTACCACACAAGTATAACTATGATTTTAATGAGATTAACAGCCTCCCCTGAAATGACAAACATGTTTAAGGACAGAATGTCATTTACCTGACTAGTATCTGAAGGCATTAGTTATGCTCGGTATTTTAAATTATGTAAAAACTTAGAAACAGACTCCCTATCTATAATAAACATGAGTTTGAACGACCACTGGCCCGGGTCTCCAAATCTGCCAAGCCTTCCAGCGTGAGAGCCTCAAGGCCAGTTACAAGCACATGCAGCAATCCTTTGCCCCCTCCTCTGCTCTAGTCCTGCCTCCTGACTCAAGGAAAGCTCTCGTCGTTGTCCTTCTCCTCCCCTTCTGCCAGCAGAGCTGCTGGCTGGTACTTCTGAGAGGATACTAAGAGACTGACTCCCAGATACAGAGGCAAATGAAACATTCCTGAGATGAGCGGCATTTTCTGTTCCTCCATTTTTATTTCCAGGGAACCTGTGAGTGTGGGCACTACATTAATGAGCTGAAAGACTCATAGGGTCAAAGCCCAGCCACAGACCTAGAGGCGCAGTACAAAGGAAACATTGCTGAAAGCTTAAGAAGATCTCTGGTCATAATCCACCCCCATCCACTGTACACTTTCTAAGCAGACAATATCTCAAAGTATGTTTATGAAATTATTTTCTGGAGGAAAAAATAAGAACCTGTAATCACTGTTTGGCACTTGCAAATAAATTTCAATCTATAAGCAGTTTATCAAGCAGCTTATCAAAAAGTGGGCTAAATATCTTTTAATGAAGGAGAAAGCTATTCGACCTATATACATAAAACACATGTAATAGGAAAAAATCATATTATTTTAGTCAGTGGATACAGCCTATTTTCCTGAGAACCATCAAAACACTAATTAGTATGTCACTGAAGCACTTCACGTCTAGCTACATCTTAAAAATCCACCTGAGCAACACAAGCAATATAAGCTGGGCATATTTCAAAGGACTGAGATGTGGCGCAAGGGGAACGAAACCCAACACTCAAGATACCTCCCCCTCCATGGATGACTCCACACACTGCTAGAACAGTATGTGCAGCTTATGCTTCAATTGTATATAAAGTGATACCGTTTAAAATTTTTAGTCCTTTATTCAGTCATATTATCCATAGGTGTAACTTTTCCCTTGTTCATTGAGGACTTTAGCATTGTCATTGTTGTCTGAGGAATTCTTTGCTTCTACTGCAGCTGTGCCATCTACAACTCACGGTATTAATCTGCACATCCCTGTTCTTTTTATTTCCAACCGCTTCCCATTCTGACAATCAAAAGGTACAGAAACTCCAGCAAAGAGTAAAAGAAACCTGTGAATTCCAAGTACACAATCAAGCCAGTGACCCGATGCTTTGAATGATCAGAGATTAAAATACATGGCTATTTGAAGGAAAACAGATGATTGTGAAATGTTTTAAAAACTAATATTTAAGTACAAAACCAGTTCTAATGATAAAGGAGTTCATGCAATACCACAAATCAGTTTTTAGAAAATGTACATAATGTCTTTGGAAACTTCTATTTTTAAAACATTTAAATTACAACTGAGTGTTATTGGAGAAAGCAATTGTATTGATAGAAACTTTGTAACTAGCTTTGGAGCTTACAAGAATAAGCCAGACATAAAACTGTGCAAGCCTTTTACCTGCAGGTAAGCTCCAATAAATATGGCAAAAACTGTAAATTAATCAAAATCACTACTTTCAGGCTGAGTCTCTAGGGAAGCTCTGTCCAGATCTTAAAATTAATTTTTGCTTTTACATGACTGCTGTTGTTTTATGCCACTTATCAGACATGTGTTCATTAGTAAAGTGACAGAAACCCTTGCCTAGCAGTTACGTATGTACAGCTGTATACAATTGCTGAAAATTTCTGATTTTTAAAAAAGATACACGATTGGAACAACTTTTTCCTTTTCAGTGGATATAAAGCGACACCCAGTTAGTAACATTTTCCCATGTACATTTTTTTTGCAGAAAGCCAAACATCATCTTAGCTAGCAACATGACTTGTAACAAAATAAATAAATAAAATGCAGCACCTTTTAAAACAGTTAATGAAAGATGTTTGCAACCAATAACACAGCCTCATACCTCTCTCAGGAGATAACAGAACTACATCTGGACTTTATCCTCATCAACTGACATGAAGGTTAATCAACTTCTCATTTAATTTATTTTGTTTTTTAAACAAAACATAGTTTTATCCTTTCCTCAACCAGAAAGTTAAAAGCACATTCCTCATAAAAAGTTTATTTTGTCTACTGTAAATGTATACAGGAGACTGCCAATATTCCCTAGTGATCTTTCAGCTACAAGTCTGGTAAGCTTGGAAGAGGGGACTAGACAAAAATGGAGAAGGTAAAATTTTTTTTTTTTTTTACAGATTCAGTTTGACAAATCATCAAAATTATTTCATCAAAGTACAAGCTCAGAAATTCTTGGTCATACATGAAACACAGAAATGTGATGAAATAATCCTTAAAAACCATGTTATAAACTGGAAACTGTATGAAACACTGAAGAGAAGAAGCAACAACAGATGTTGCTATTATACAAAAAAGCTGGTGTAGTCATAACACATGTTCTGCACAGCAACATTCAAGATACACATTTTCAATAGGCTTTCATGAATTCCTCTCGCTCTGTCATCACACTTAAAGATCAATTTTTTTTAAAGAGATTAGAGTATGTTTTCCAAATATGAGTCAAGTCAAGGAGAGTCCTACCTACAGCACTTTCCAGAAAATTTAGAAACAGGAAGATTAGAGATCGTAAATAAAAACCATTCACAGATTTGAGACTTGCTCACACTCGCTAAGATGGCTACTGATTGAAGGAAAGCAATATATTTTCCACCTTGCTCAGATTATATCAAATTAAGACTACTATAGTGCCTCTTAGCTGAGCAGAGCACTTTATTTCCAGCAACCGATTTAAAAAAAAAAAAAAAGCCTCAGAGTACTCATAAGATGAGCAGCAGTGACAAAGGCAGCAGTCTATGCCAAAACTCTTTTAATAATGTGAGTTAAAACTGAAAGCAAAGACACTGTGAAAACTGCTAAACTCCTGATTTGCTTTTGTACAAGAGGCTGAAAAGTGTTAAAATAATAAAAAAAACGCCAAACTTGTGACAGATAGGAGAGTTCAAGACAGAATGCTAAGCTCTAAGAAACACAATCAAACCATTTCCTAATGCAAAACCAAACCTAAATCCACTGATTTATATTCAGTGTGTTGTGAAGATTGTATCTTAGTGAAGCCTATGTTGAACCAAGGAACAAAATAAGTGGCCGGGAAATTTCATGCAGTTTTCTGCAGCTTGTATTCTTCAGCTGGTGAAGTGAAAAACTGCTTATTTCTATCAAGATGAGATTCCTCTAGCCCACATACTTCAATAGGGAAATGTGCAGTTATGGCACTCCTCTAATACTGTCCTTGACATCTTAAGAAAACCTAAGTGCAACTATTAATCCTATAATATCTTTGGGAAAGCAGCATGGGCACCAGCTATTTATCCAGATATTGCTGATGTACATGATTACAAAATTTACCTTAAGCTATACCCTTCCTTGATTTTTCCTCCTCTTTAAAGTTAAGTTCTTTCTATAAACAGTTCCTATGAATTTCAATAAATTCATTTGGTGACAGAATCCAACCAAACCAATCCATCTTTCAGACAAAACTCTCACTTCCTGCTTCACATACTTAGGATATTCTTTCAAATTCACATTGTTGTACACTTGGTTCCTTCTAATCTCATTGAAATACTTTGTTACAATTTTTTTTACCACAGATATACAGTTAGAATTTCAATTTCTCATCATGGAAGCTCTACACAGTCTCAGAATAGCATTTGATAGGGGATAATGAATACATTATTGAGTGAGACCAGCACGTAGTGTTTCTGGAAATACTCGTCTGAGGTGTAGCAGGAAGACAAATTCAATCCTATAGTCCATTTCCTGCTAATGACATTTCCTTTAGTTCTTGAAAACACTAGACATACACACAAATGCAACATCACTATAATAAAGCTCTACAGGTCAGAGACCTCAGTAATATTATCATTCCAAAAGTATTTTAATATCTTATTATCTTAATAACTTGTTGTTTTAGGCAAATGGCTTAACACTTTTAATCTAATTCTATAAATTTACTTGAAGTCCATTTTTTTTAAGCTACTGCTTGAAATTAAATGCACAAGGTTCCACGCTGACTCACTCAATGAATGTCTATGCTGGCATATAAATGATTCTCTTTTCTTCCTTACCTCCAGATGCTCTAAAATATAGGGAGGGTTTGTCATGCCAAGCCTCAGCATAGCTCCCTCAGGAATAGCTTCAACCAGCTTCCACAGAAGCGTTGGGAGATCTGTGCCAATGTCTCTGCCATAAGCCCCTGTGTCTTCACTGGTCAGCCATATCTCACAAACACCCTCTGTGAATAAAAGGAAGAGATAATTAACAAATCTGTTTTAGAGCTGTTTATTTTATCATACAGCTGCTCACTCTTTTAAATGCAGTATTTCACAAGGCTATTATGCAGCCAGACTGGGTATTCAATTGTAAAGGGGAGGGAAGGAGGAGGAAGGCTTATCCCATGGGTAGCAGTGGGTTATTAAGTTCATTTTATGAGCACAAGAGTGCTACAACAATGCTGTAAATTATCATTGCTGTGGAGTGATTAACATTCACAGCCAATGACTAATTCCGTGCTGCCCCTACAGCAAGTCAGTCAAGTCTAGTACTGTGCTGTTTTTTGAGCCTAATTCATTAAACACCGCAAGCAACATTACCCAAGCAGAGAGTTTGCATTAATGGTTGTTACTAGTAGTTAACTTATTAACTGGTAAGCTTCCAATAAGCAGAAATAGCTCTAAAGCGCAGTGATTAACATTCCTCCTGGAATAACTATTAAAAACTTGTATTCTTCAAATGATACAATTACCAATGCAATATTAAGGTTGTATTGAAAAGGTTAGTCACCACTGCATGACTGAGTGATAGTGTTGGAAAACTGGTTTCCTGGCAGTTAATATTTTATTTTCCACCAATCAGGGCCTTAGGAAGTAGTATACTTGATTTGTATTGTAGAGAGTAGTGACCTTGAACACTGATATATGGCAATAATATCCTCTGGCTCAAAGAGGGGAAAGACTGCACCACCCTGTAATAATACTTGAAAGCAATGAGGTTTCATGCAGCCACCTCTATCAGTCTGCCCAGCTTCCATCCTTTCTGCAATGCAATCCATTTCCCCCTCCTCACCACTCAAAGCAAGAAATAAGCCATCAAAAACAGGGTGACCGGGAGAAAGACTCCCATGATTCCCAGTGAGATCAGATACCACTAACTCAGTGAAGAGCTGAATTTCTAGTACCAATGATGAACCAGTTAAGAACGCTCCAAACACTAGAAGGTGCATAATTCATCAAAAGCACTCTTTTGACTAGCTGAGAACGTATCACAAAATGCAAATGATTATATTACAAATACATTCTTAAGATGAGGAAAACATCCTGCACCTGGGGCAGAGCAACCCCCAGTATCAACACTGGCTGGCGAATAAAGGGATTGAGAGCACTCCTGCCGAGAAGGACTTGGGGGTACTGGTGGATGAAGGGTCCACCTGGACTACTGCGTCCAATCCTGGAGTCCTCAGCACAGGAAAGACATGGACCTGTTGGAGCAGGTCCAGAGGAGGGCCACCAAAATCATCAGAGGGATGGAACTCCTCTCCTATGAGGACAGGCTGAGAGAGTTGGGGTTGTTCAGCCTAGAGAAGAGAAGGCTCTGGGGAGACCTTACTGCAGCCTTCCAGTACTTAAAGGAGGTTTCTAAGAAAGATGGGGACAAACTTTTTAGCAGGGTCTGCTGTGATAGGACAAGGGGTAATGGCTTTAAACTAAAAGAGGGCAGATAGAAGATAGAAAGAAGGAAGGAAGTTTTCACAAGTTTTCACAATGAGAGTGATGAAACACTGGCACAGGTTGCCCGGAGGTGGTAGATGCCTCATCCCTGGAAACATTCAAGGTCAGGTTGTACGGGGCTCTGAGCAACCTGGTCTAGTTGAAGGTGTCCCTGCTCATTGCAGGGGGGTTGGACTAGGTGACCTTTAAAGGTCCCTTCCAACTCAAACTAGTCTATGATTCTATTAACATGTACACAGACTTTAATCACATAAAAAGTAACAGAACTAGAAAACTACAAGTTTTACAAAAATGTAAACTCAAGACTGCCACTCTTAAAGTCACACTATAACAATAAATGAGAACAGCAGGCTATGCTGACCAAAGTTCATTCTGTTTGTTCAGAAAGGTTTTCAAGGTAATTTATTATTTAGAACTAAGAATACTTAAAATTAAAAGGTAAACCAAGAAACTCATCACTTCTTAAGTTTTGCTTCAAGAATAACTTAGTGAGAGTTCTTGTAAGAAGTTCAGTGGAAAGTATTCATCAAGTACTGCTGTTTGGTTAACCCAGCTTGCACTCACAACTTTATAGTCACACTTAAACTGAGCTCCCCCATGCCTGATCAGGTATGCAGAATTTGCTAGCAGTATACAATCACACCTTGGATTCTAGTGCAGTCGCTAATTTTTTCAGAATTCATCTCACCACAGGAAATACCACACTATGAAACATATTCTAGGGTTTGCTGCCTGCCCTACATTTTCCTGAGATATGGAAAAAAGAAGTTACCTATATACCAGGTACATTTTAAAAATAAGAGAAACATAAAGGATCTAAATGAGGACTAATGTCCTGTTTTAGTTTTTTTTAAACCAATCTCCACTAGCCATTAGAACACTGCAAAACGGAGTAATTTACTTGCTGAGTTTCTCCTGAAATGGAGTAATTCTCATTTTTAAACCTTCAATCTAAATGGTTGCATGGGTTTATAGTTTGGTTGTGGTTTTTTGGTGGTTTTTTTGTTTGGTTGGTTTATGTTCCAATGAAAATGGCTGATAGAATACTGCCTCATAGTTACCAGATGAACATTGAGGAAAAAAAAATAAATCACTGGCTAGGAATGGAAATAACATTCCTGTGGAAAACAACAGCAAGCTTTTAAAGCTGCATAGGTGGGGACCATTAGCCCCCTGGTGGGCTGAAACTTCAAATTAAATCACAAGAAGAGGAAGCAGCTGTAATAGTAAATCAGGAACAACAGGAATAACTGTCTCATCTGCTCTCCAATCAGGGTGCTGAACAAGAAGCAATGGGAATAATTCATGCTGAGAGAGCCAAGGATGTAGCCTTTTAACACAGGGGGATGGGGACAGACACCTGTATTTCAGGAGAAAGTTCATGTCCCAGTTTCAGGCTGACAAAATGGATCTTCAAGTACTGAAAATTGCTATGAGTGCTAAGTATTTGCAAGTAGGGTGAATCAACTTTGTACAGAACTGTGACGTTAGGTTGTTTATTCTGGTCCTTCACATCCTGAGTTTAGGAGTCTAAACTTACACCAGGTAAGAGGAGAAAACAACAGACCTCCCAAACAGTATTAATAAAGTGAACCAACACTTCCTATGCTCACTCAACCCACTTACCCTCCAAACTCCAGCCCTATTTAAATCCACTGTCTAATCACATACAGTATTTTTTTTCCTTTCTTTTGCAGTGAACCTCACTAGATCATGCACCATTCTGTTACTAGATAATTTTTGGTGCTAAGAAAAGCAAGATGATTTTGTAAACCAGAAAATTGATCCAAACTGCAGAGTTTGGATGTGTAAACTCAGAGCATTTGTTACAGTATTTAGGCCAATTATCATTATATTCAAGTAATTACAAGTCTTCCTTTGGTCACAGTTCATAGTTTATTTCTCACTCTTCCACCACTACCCAGCACAAAAGAGTAACCTCAACAGCTGGCTTCTGATCTCTGCTCTGCTGTTAATTGGAGATGACTGAGAATGAAAAATGTTGGAAAAATAAAAGGTTCCGAGTAAATGAAGGAGGTTCTGAGCCTATTCCTTCTCCAACAACTCAATATAAAGAATACTCATTGCAGATTATCTGACAGGGGTTTTAACTTCATTTTTGTGGGGTAGCATAAACAGTCCTTGTCATAAAGACAACAAGAAATCCTACAGTTGTCACTTTTATGAGATATGTGCATTTCTGTTTTAGAGACCACTTGATTAATTTCTTTAATAAAAAATTTCTAGTGTTTATTCATCTTTATTTTCATGTCACTATTGTAAACACTTTTCAGCATTAGCACACATCTTTTAAGTTGAAGGGAAGTATATTCCATCCAAAAAATTAACTTACTTCGATTTACAAAAATATCTGAAGATATTAAAATATCAGACACGAGTCCT
>NW_010544877.1:9504-37861 GCF_000687285.1 Phaethon lepturus
TTACTCCAGCAGCACAATTCCCTGCAGGCTGCCTTGGTGGGAGACCCCCAATTCTGACCTTCTCAGTAGCCCGCCTATGCTTATCAGTAACTTCCTGACCTCCCTGCTATTCCATCGGTGAATTCTTATGGCAGCCTGCAGTGCTGTACAGACCATAGAGATACTTCTCCCACTGCACCACAGAAACCTGAAAGACTATCTGCCAAGGGGAGGTCTGACTTAAATGTTTGTCAAAAATTGTCTGCACACTTGAGGAGAATCAATCCCATCCTGCCATTCCTGATCATATCCTTAGAATTAAAAAAAAATTCATAGCCAAAGACAGAGAAAGGCTTGAAAAAAATTAGGTTCACTTTAAATGTGCTCATTGTACAGAATGAGCTTGCCCTACATAAGTTAATCTTACCTTCAATTATTTGAGTTTCCCCTTATTTATTCATCATGGATTTTACAGTCACTATTTACATACCTGATGCAGGGCATGTGCCAGATTACTTAGCTGAATCAGTGCCTTAACTGAGAAATGATGAAGACATCTGTGTACATACCATATCACTGTATCAACCTGAATATAATGCAAGTTTAAACAGAAATTGAGATTTGGAGGAATCCGATTCCTCCTATACTTCTGTAGTACTCTGCAAACATCAATTTACCATGTAAGAGTCTGGGCCTCCTCTTAAGACTGTCAGCTCAACCACATGGATCACCACTGAAAGATCCCATTGCAGGGACTTCCTAAAAGAGGAAATCAAACTGGGAGCAACTCAGTGCTGCTAGTGGAGGTTTGGAAGGATTAGTTTCCAGCTCACCAAGAAATCTCTATTTCTCCTGTATATATGAGGAGCTTCTAGACGAGAAAGAGAAGGAATTGACACACAATCCTGCACAAACGCACCCTATCCCAGACTCCAAAGGTAACTCACACCTAACTGTGACAGTTAGAAACTGCAGGACATCTGTCAAGCAGGTGATGAAAAAAGTAGACTGAAGAAAAAAGACAGGTCTAGGTACAGAGCTGGTGAAAGAGGCAAACTGTCATATGATCTAACGGATCAATGTTTTTTCTGTACTTTGGAAAGTATGGGTCAGCTTACGATTCAGCAATATATCATTCAGACGAATGCTATACTGCGGCTCTGCTCACAACACACTACATACAAATTGGTCCTATCACAGTCTCATTTTTACTTTGAGGGACAAAGCTCTAGATAAGTGTCTCATAGCCTGACTTTCTCCAGGATGTTTACTATGCCCAAATAGATGTCCTCTTTTCAAAAGACCTATTTTTTACCCTTTTGGACAGTCTTAAGGAAGTAAAAGACAATTGTCCACTCCTGCTTTCTTAATGCTTGCCACAAATAGCAGAATAAAATTTGAATGGCATCATGAATGTTGACTGATGTACTGGAAAGCAATGCTTGGAGAAATTACTAGATTCCCAAAACTCATATTAAAAGAGAAAGTGTAGCAAAAGGATGACTGGTTTAACCAACTCTTCACAACACAGAAGGAAGCAATGGCTGGTTAAGTAGCCAGGAAAGTCAGCTCAGCATTAGTGCACTTCAAATTGAGGACCCTGAAACTACTTCTCCAAATTTTCACTATTAGAGTCATAATCAATAGTTCTTAAGCATCTCTTTAATAGCATAAATTGCTTTGAAGCATTGGTTAGTATTACATGAAGACCTGCTACACACAGTGACTTAATTTAAAAGTCTGTGCAAATTCCATTTTATGTGGTCATCAGGAAGGCCAAAGGTAAAGACTGTACACGCAGTAAAAAAATCTCTTTTCGTGAGATCACAGAATAGCTTAGGTTGCAAGGGACCTCTGGAGGTCGTCTAATCCAACCTCCTGCTCAAATCAGGTCCAATTAGACAAGACTGCTCAGGCCCTTGTGCAGTTGTGTTTTGAGTATTTGCAAGGACAGAAATACCACGCCACTTTGGGCAATCTGTGCCAGTGTTTGACCACCCTCAGGGTAAAATCTTCTTCCTTGCATCTAATTACAATTTCCTGTGCTCCAACTTATCCTGTTACCTCTCATGCTATCTCTGCAAAACTTGTCTGACTACAAGACAGCCCAGCTCTGCCTCCTCTATACCATCCCACTAGGCAGTCGTAACCAGCAATAAGATCTACTCCTAGTTTTCTCTTCAAAAGCTCCACAAATGCATTTCTCATATGTCTTCATTCTCTTAAACATTTCAGCAGCTGAAATTCTTCTGAATTGGTCCAGTACATCAGTCAGCTTTGTCCTGGGGCGCCCAAAATCAGACAGAGCACTCTCCATGAGGTCTCGCAATTGCCAAATACCAGGCAGCAGTCATTCCCCTGGGCCTGCAGTTGCACTCTTGCTAATAGCATCTAGGATGCCGCTGATAATTACAAGGGGTTGCACTGCTGACTCATGTTTATCAGCTTGCCCAGAGGAACTCCAAAGTCCACAAAGTTGCTTTCCAGCCAGTCAACTCTCCACACACATATTGTAGCATGGTGTTATTTTGTCCTGGATCCAGAACATTTTACTCGCCTTTGTTGAACTCCATGAATACTGTCAGCCCATTTCTCCAGACAGTTGAGGTTTCTTGGAATATTAGGCCTACCCTCCAGCCTGTCAACTAGTCCCCCAGTTTGGTAGCATCTCCCATATTGCTCAAGATGCACTCTACCTCACTGTCCCCATTGTTTAAATAAAGACATGAAATACTGGTCCCAATATCAATCCCTGGGCAACACCATTAGTAACCACCAGCTAGACTTTATGTCATGGGTCACCACCCTGTGAGCCTGGCAGTCCAGCCAATTCTTTCAGCCACCTTACCATCCACTTACCCAGTCCATAGCTCACCAATCTAAGAATATTATGGGAGACTATGCTGAAGCCATAACTAAATTCAATGTAAAAAAAAACCAGCCCAAAATCCCAAACCAAAACAGACCCCTCTCCCAAACCCCAAGGAACAAAACCTAAACAACCATTCCTCCTCCCCAGCCTCCCCCAAAA
This sequence comes from Phaethon lepturus, assembly GCF_000687285.1. Lineage (NCBI taxonomy): Eukaryota > Metazoa > Chordata > Aves > Phaethontiformes > Phaethontidae > Phaethon > Phaethon lepturus. Next base: position 12,515 of record NW_010544877.1, read on the forward strand.
AAAACAAACCAACCCCCCAAAACTCCACGGCTTTCCTCTCCTCCACAAAGCCAGACAGCCTGTCAGAGAAGTCAGTCACATGATTTGCCACTGGTAAATACATGCTAGCTGTTCCCAATCACCCTCTTGTCCTTCACGTGCCTAGAAGTGGCTTCCCAAAGGGTCTGCCCCATGCAGAGTGAGGTTCAGCTGCCCTGTAGTTCCCTAGAACTCCCTAGTTGCCCTTCCTGAAGGGCAGCATGACATTTCCCTTTTTCCAGTCACCAAGAGTCTCCCCTGATTGTCACAACCTTTGAATGACGAGACAGAACAGCCTCATAATGACATCAGCCAGCGCTCTTGGCACACTTGGATGCCCCTCATTGCAGGATTATTCCTATTACTTCAGAATGTCAGTCTGCAGTTACAAAACCTACAGCCATGTTTTGCATGTGCTTAGTTTAGTACAAGTCTTTAAAGCAGTTGTGGTTTCTTCTACCCACAGAATGACACATATATTAGAGTGCTTAGGAAATGAACACACTAACTTTTACGGTCTACATAGTTTTGAGAACAAAAGTGTTTGGGAACTAATATGAAGTGACATATAGACCAAGTTACACTGACTCAGATTATTTCACCTATGTAGGATAATGTATTATTTTCAAAGTAGAAGACTCAACAATAGTTTTGGAAGATTTTGTTTTGCAATGTTCTCTACTACACTTAGTAAAAAAATTAGAGACATTTTTTTCTTTCTCCTTGTCCAGATGCTTAAATTAAGTAAATGTTTGCACACACGAATTAATGAAGTTCTCATGTATTTATATACATGCTATACATTAGTATATATTCATGGTATGAAATTTTCAAACTATATTCAGTCATAACATGAACTTGATTTAAAGAATCATTTACAACAGAGGTAATGTAGGTACTTACAACAAATTCCTGATCCTACAAACTGATATAAAAAGGTTTGGGCTATGTTTGCAAATTCTAAAACAGAAAAATTCATCATGCCTTACACCCCCTTAACTCTTCTGGCAATTGCTTTTCCAAAAACGTGAAACAACCCTTGACTTTTAGTTAGATTAAGTTATCTTTCTGATGTGATCTCAACTTACTTATTAAATAAGCTGTAATCAGAGCTTAAACGAACTTCAGTGCAAAACAACTCAAGAAACAGCTTATGAAGCTCAGTGCAAAGGAGCTCAAGAAACAGCTTGGTTTTATTTCAATGAAAATGTGTTAATAAATTTTAAAAATTTTATGTTTTATACGTTTCCCCCCCCCAAAGTGCATTCAGATTTCTTGTGTTATTTTATGTAACTTAAGAAGTTAAATCAGAGCTAGACCACAGTAAAAAAATAACAATCATCAGGACTGCTTAACAAGAACTTTTTTTAATTAGTTTTAAGCTACAGTAACAAAACATTCTGGTTTTGCATAAAATTATAAAACAAAAACTCCCCCTCCCCCAACAGTAAAAATATATGAACACACTTCTACTATGACATTTCATGTTCATTTTTAGGGTTACTTTGGAGATTTTACCAAAACAACCACACACTGAATAGAAGAGTTCTGGTCCAGCTACCTATCTACTCTTTAGTAACATCAAGCTAACTTTAATGTAAGGATATTCTACCATCTGTTTCATATTTAGATGTGAAGTTTGACAGAAGAATCTAATAGCCGTAGGACTAATGGTGGCTTTCCATTTTATCTTTTTATGTTTACGCAAGTAGAAGCTACAAATGGATTTATTCAAGTTTTTCCTTTTTAACAGTCATGCATCTCAAAAATGAAACTGATGAAACTGTTTAGACCGTGGGTCCACTGAATTTGTTTATTTATCTAAATTTATTCCATAAGTCTCAAAACCAGAACTGCTTCTTTTGCAGCAAATGCTTCACCATTAAGGCATTTACAAAGGAAGTTTACTTCTTGTGACTGCTGTAGGGTTTCAGAGTTTTACAGTTTATATCAAATATTGTTTATTTTGTTCACTCTTGTGACTATATTGATAAACAAAGCAAAGTATTTTGATATGAGGAACATTTTGAAACAAGGAATAACAAAGTCTGTGACAGTAGTAAAAGCTTAGTTAAAATTATCCCTTCTTTCTATGGTATTAATAAAAATAACAAAAAAAAAAGTTAGAGAGTTCCCAATAAAAAGTGCGCAGAAGAGAGTCCCAACTGACAGAGACAGCATAAGAGGTTTCTCTCTCCCACAAAACAAACTCTTGTCCTTGCTTATAAAAGAGGTCATTCTACCCCTATAGGGACCTCTGTTCCTAATAGCCTGCTGCTAGAGCATAAACTAGCAGCCCTGTCTTGTTCATTTCGTAGCTATAGCGTGTTAGCAAAGGGGAGATGAAGCGGGGATGGAAAGGGAACAGTATAATAGGTCGCTTGCTGCTGCAAACAGCATGGTAGTTAAACTTATTATGAGACCAGTTTCATTCTGCTACAAGAGAGACTCAGAAGGGCATCAAGACGCCTAGGCCGCAGAAGTTTGCTGAGTGCCAACACTGCAGCATTATGCATCTTACTTTCAAGGAGGATTAACAATACCATACATCATGATGATAAATTGGGTTTTGTAGCCAGTTCAAAGAGAAAGGGAAGGAAAGGATTTTGAAAAAAAATGGAGGGGAAAAAAAATGCAGTTGAATTTCATGAGTTGGTCCTATTTCTCAGGTTGAGGGATGAGGAAATTGTTCTTTAAGAGACAAGTCTGTGCTTTTTCTGCTGGCCACCTGCCTGTGACCCTCCTATTTCCAGGCATGTGTATTATCTACGCAACAGCCTGTTTTGAAGGCTAGGTCTTGCACAAATGGGGAAAAAAAAAAGTTTCAACTTAACCATTACAATTGCCAGCTGAAAAAAGATAAATCTGAAATCTGCCGTTCCATATACAGATGTCCAACAAGAATTAGGTTGGTTTTCAGAGATGGTGGACATCTACTGCCTAAGTTAACAGAATAAGACTCTTATGTGTATTAATGATCAGGGACAAAATTAGCTGATGTTAGTTACTTCTTTGCTGAACTGTGCTGTTTTCAGCTGGGATAGACTTAATTTTCTTTACAGAAGCTAGCGTAAGACTATGTTTTGAATCTGGGATGAAAAAATGTTGATAACGTGCTGATGTTTTGAGTAGTTGCTAAGTAGTCAAGGACAGCTTCTCATGCTGGCCTGCTAGCACGAAGGCTGGAGGTGCACAGGAAGCTGGGAGGGAACACAGCCAGGACAGCTGACCCAAATTGGCCAAAGCGATATTCCATACCATATGACATCATGCTCAGCACATAAAGTTGGGACGAAGAAGAAGGAGGGGTGGAGGGATGTTTGGAGTTATGGTGTTTGTCTTCCCAAGAAACCATTACACGTGATGGAGCCCTGCTTTCCCGGAGATGGCTGAACACCTGCCTGCCCGTGGGGAGTAGTGAATGAATTCCTTGTTTTGCTCTGCTTGCACATGGGGCTTTTGCTTCCCCTATTAAACCATCTTTATCTCAAACCATGAGTTTCCTCACTTTTACTCTTGATTCTCTCCCCTGTTCCACCAGGGGTGAGCGAGCGCCTGTGTGGGGGGAGTGAGCGAGCAGCTGTGTGGTGCTTAGTTGCTGGCTGGGGCTAAACCACAACACGAACGAAGAACATTATTCAGAAACAAGTTCAATGATAGGCAATGGTACATGCATCAAGAAAATAAAGCATGAAGGACTGGGTGACCACAGGTAATGGATTTTGCAAAAAGGGACTTAAACACAAAGGAAAGCTATTTCAGAAAATTACTTCAGAAAACACAGACAGGCATGAGTTTAGAGCTGTTGTTCTGCAGCTCTGTATACAGCATACAGATATGCAGGTCCCTGAAACACGGCATTATTGTTCTCAGCTATATGCCTCACAAAGATACTTTGTGAGCGATTGATAGGCTCATGTTGTTTCTGTGCTTTAGGCAGACAGCAAGGACTTGACCATCCACCAGAAGGGTCAGTCTAGCACCCTACAGAAATACTCTTTAGCTACTGAAAAGAGAAAGAGCAAAATGTCCATCAACTTAAAAACGGAAGAACTAAAATTTATTATTTCTATGCCTATTGTCAAAACACAAATAAGAAATCTGCCTCAAACTCTGAATTCAAAATTACGCATATGAGAAATCTTGTTTATAACTTAGGAATTCATTGGGAAAAAAAGGGTAATGTGCCACTCAATATAACATATGCTTGCTGTTTTAAAACCAAAACACAGGCTATCGGTCTGTGGTAGATGAAGTATCAGATGCAAAGAGTCACACACTGCACAGATTCAAGGAAATGGTCAAGAGCTGTAGGCATATTACAGGATGCAGTGCTAATTAATGGAGGCTTTTTACCGAGTATCCATCTCTGTAGTGCTAATGAGTATGGATTAATTTAAACAACATGTTTTCAGGGAAACTGATTAATTCTTGGAAAGTAACATGGCATACCAAGTTTCAATCATTAAAAATGTTTGTAGCCAAGCTAAATAACTCTCTAAATCTGAGTTCAGAAAGACAGTAACTTCCAAATTCTACACCAGCAGCTTGCATACAAGCTACCAGCGTGTGTTAGTTATTTCACATGAAAACTCATCCTCCAGAAAGCCTTCTCCTGTCCAATTTTCTTGCATTTTTGACAGCTGAATCCTATAGTCCTATTTCTTTCAATGTTTCTGACTACTTTTTTTTTTTTTTTTTTTAAATAGATGAACAGCAGGAGTAGCAAGAAACCACACTGTGGGTATTTACAGATGACATTTTTTAAATTACCTGAAAAGTAGTTGGAAATAATTCCGGTTACAGTAAAAATGTTGAAATTTTAAAATGTAATTAATTTAACACCATTATCCCTTGTCCTATCACAACAGGCCCTGCTAAAAAGTTTGTCCCCATCTTTCTTAGAAGCCTCCTTTAAGTACTGGAAGGCCACAATAAGGTCTCCCCGGAGCCTTCTCTTCTCCAGGCTGAACAACCCCAACTCTCTCAGCCTGTCCTCACAGGAGAGGTGTTCCATCCCTCTGACCATTTTTGTGGCCCTCCTCTGGAATCTCTGCTCTGCTACATATCCTGGGATTAGGGAAGACATCTTAGAATATTACATGTTCTGATCACACACATACCACCATCACCACCACTCCCCCCCCGCCGAATTCAGAAGAAAGTACTATCATAAGTAAAAAATATGTAAGCGTCAAACGCTTTGTTTCACATGAATTTATGAGTCAAGATATAACAATGTAAACCTCAAATGGCAATACAGAATACAGAAATACTTTAATAATAGAAGTTTTGTTTTGCTTTTTCAGCAATACTTCTATATATCACAGTCATTTTACCTTAAAATACTGAATTCTAAGGAAAAGACTGCTTTTAATTACAAATATTCTTTGTATAAAGTGAAAAAATAGCTCAAGAATCTGTCAAACTGCTATATCGTAGAATAAAAGAAAGCAGGGAAAACAGTCAGCATGTGCAAGGGCAAGGTGGTCGGCTAAACACAGAATGCACTTAGGGGACCCCAATTCCACAAGCCAGTGCTACAGAGGGTTAATGTGCAAACATAGTTTCCAAGGACAATAATCCTTATCTAAAGTTACCTCCTCATGACAGCGTAGATAACTCTATTTATTAAAAATAACATGGCCTGTATCTGCAAGTATGTCAATTTGTTGCCGTACCTGACTATAAGCTAAAACAGTTCAGTAGCAAGTCAATAAGGTGATGCCTTTTTTAAGAGAAAAACAATAATCAGGAAAATATACATTAAAAAGTAGATAAATCTACAGATTAATATAACATAATAATCCCCTGATTTCTCTCGAAACCCTCCTCTAATGTTCACCCTTACTTAAAGTATTTTCTCAAATGGATGCTATTTTCTCTGCAACTCTAAAAGGGTCAACCTGACTGAAAAGGAGAATGCTTGTATAGCACTAGTAAGCTACTTTCCCTAATTCTGAATCATGAAGTCAATTAAGTGTATCTACTGAATTCTGAGTACCCAGAGCCTCTTTGGTGTGTAATCACCTTAATCTAAATTTATTTAAAGTATTCAGCAATACACCATCAAAATATATCATAATCAGAATGCAATTAAAATCTGTTGGAGACGTACACTGGGAGGTCAAAGTGAAATCACTCGAGTGTTTTGAAGGATATTAAGGTATTTTTCTCATACAGATTAATGCCCATTAGGTCTCATTCTAAACAATAATTTATCTTTTGATGAACTTATTACATATCAATATAGGAATACAAATTAAATCAAAATTAAGAGAGATGGGCTTCTATTCAGGAATCTTTATCAAAAGAATATCCAAAGTGCCACTACTGAATCTTTCAAAACTACAATTTGAACAAGAGCCTAGTCACTCAGAAAAAGAGTTTATTACTGCATTTATTAAAAAACACCAAGCAGATGACACTAGGGAAAAGAACTAGGGGGAAAAAAAAATTGAAATAATCTAATAGTATCTCTATTGGTTAAATAGTTTTTCTGTAAACACTCGGTAGAAGTCTGTGTTATACAAATTTACCTTTGTCTTAATTTAAATTTTTCTGTAATGTGTTATTATTCTACCCTTATACCTATTACCAACACCTCTACATCTGTATTTAGCTCTGAAAGACACAACCCAGTGACGTAATTTGAGGAAAAAATTTATAAAGGTATTGAACTTCACAAATATTACAACAGCTGCTCAGCTGCATTAACTGCTAGAAAGCCACCATTACGGAAATCATGATAAAAAATAATAAACTTGCCTTAAAGACTTCTTTAATGAGTTATCCCTAACACTAGGAGATCACATTTCCCTTCAAACCAGGTAATTGCATGTCAAATACTACTTCACCGCACAGCAGTTTCAGTGGTTGAGGAATAGTGCTGTTACGACTTGTTCTTTTGTTTCCCGAGATGGCTTTTCCATCAGGAATACTTTTCATCATTTCGGAAAGAGTTCAGTTTTAGGAGGCTCATCCAACTCGCAATGGGCATGTCGAAGCACCAGTTTATAGGTGATTAAAAAGAGAATGAGAAGAGATTTTAGAAAGGAGAGGAGCACAGGGGAAGGCTGGGTTACTACGCTTGACTGCGGTGTGTGCACATGTGCTACAGGAACATGTCACTCGGACAGGAACACACAAAATACCACAGCAGTTAGGGTGAGCAGTGCACTTTGTCTGGCATGGTACTCTTGCCAAGGTCCGCTGCTCACCAGACGTTTCAAGGGGCACAGGACAATCAGTTCAGAGAAAAATTCTTCCGGGCAACAGCAGTTCAGTCAGTTTTACATTAAATCTTCGTAAGTCAAGCTTAAGAAGAAAAATCCTTTGAATAGCATACCAGACAGGTTTGTCTTTCCTGAACGAGCATGAAAATCTTGTGGATTCTGTTACTTCTAAGGGCTATTCATATGATACGATTTTGTTCAATTTAATTATAGAAGCTGCAACTGGCAGTGATACTAGGAAAACAGTTCATTGTAAATAAGTTTCAGGCCAAAGAGTCAGAAGTACTGCGTGAGGTCTTTCCTTTGCTGTCACTACTATTTTAATACAGCTTCTTCAGCGTAGCTATGCTTAAGAAGCTGTATTAAAATTTAAAATATTCAGCCTTTCAACACTTAGAATAATATTAGCACAGCATATCGATGACTAATCCACTTAATAGTAGCATTGCAATCAAGTAATAGAAATCTACGACTGATATGTGTCTTCGAAATTCCACAAATAAATTATCTTTAGAGGAACTTAAAGCATTATTTTCTTTCAGGACCCTCTGAGCCCTGAAGATGAATTCCAACCTAAACTTTATAAAGGAGTCACAAATCAAACACAAATGCTATTCAAAAATGTTCCTCATTTTTCTGAAAGAAATATGATCCAATAGTCAAAGGAGTCCTTTTTTGCATATGCTTGTATCTTCTGATAATGATAGATGGGATATTTTGTAGCGCAGTTTTACTAAAAATGACTAAACGCATATCACTAAGATGGATAAAGAAATAAAATACATACAATGCACTACAAAGTAATCAAATATCTAACCCAAAGCATGACTAAAAACATAAAAACATATACTATCATACAGTCATATAGCACTGCCATAAAGGAAACATGCTGTGTATACATATGCCATTTGTCATTTCTACATACAAAAACAAGCCTTAGCCATGCTAGAGACAACAAGAAACCTAATGAAAGGTCTGTTCTTCTCCTGTTTTAGAAATGGGAGAAATGTCATTTCTTACACAGCATGTTTTGACTGCCAATAATTCCTTTTTAACAACATGAGCTTTAGCCCTGGGTCATGTGCTGTAATTTCCAAATAATCTAAGAAAGGTTTATAGTGACTGTTAAGTCATAGCGTAACACATCTTTTTGTCCCTACACAATAACAACAACAATTTGGCTGCAACTTAGAACATGTTAAATATCTTTTCTTTTTTTTTCTAGAAAGGGAAACAGTTGGTTAATAGAGATGGGAATAAAGTGGCTTTTTGAGCTTACCATATTTTCAGAAAGATTCCTTTTAGTATTTCCTGTCTCCTATCTCCACCCTCTAGTAAAATATGGAAAGCAGTTACCTATTTCAACATTTTGCCTCAAAGCAAAATTAAAAGGATGCTGTAAATTTGAAATAAGGATCACAATGCAGTGAAACATGTAAGTATAAAACCAAAAATGACACAGGATGAAAATACTTTCCTGAAACCTACAGAGAACCTCTAGAGATGTGTGCAGTATCTCAGCTCAGATACTGTTTGAGGCTTAGCCATGGGAAAGAAGCCTTTAACAATGAGCATGAACACATGAATGCAAACAGAAATCAGAGAAATGAGCAAAACTGACTGTGTTAAGTAATGCCACACAGTATTACTATAGATTGGCACAGAAAAATAAACTGAAACCTCTTAAAAGAAAATTTTCAAAAGAAATACATTCCTTTCCTCCAGTTCAACAAAATACGAGTCATCTTGGGATGACAATGAAGTCTGCCCTCATTTATTTAGGTTTCCAACAAAGGGTTTGATGCCACTCTTACTTACGAAATACTAGTTTAACTCAATCACACTGGTCTGTAGGAATACAGAAGAACGGACAAGTTTGAGCTTCTATTTTTTAAAACAACTTATGTTTTGCATTTGCTAAGAATTGAGTTACTAGATCCCAATACTGTTAACTGAATCCTCCTATTCAAGTCTCCAATGAGGACTCAGATTCCTTAAGCTTGTATTTAAGAAATATATTTTTAATCAGGATACCTAAGAAAACAAGGCTTGCATGATCATGCTGTGCATGTATCATTCTATCCCAGTAGCTTTTGAACTCATTGGCCAATTTCTATCAAATTTGATAGAAAACTAGAAGTCTCAACAACAGTAAGTTCTCACAAGCTTCATGAACACTACTAGTAACCAGATGGAGAAGCGTGGCCCAAACAGATGTCCCACTCAGGCAGAGGCAGGCAGGACTCTGCCACTTCTCAGTTTATTTGGCTGCAGCCACCAGGCTGGATTAGCTGCAACTCCTCCATGGCAGGGATGTCACAGGCTCCATGAGGAAGGAAGTAGGGTTCATACTGGTAAAGAAGAATATCAGCATCACAGGGCACCAAACTTTAAGAAAACAGGATTTAACACATCATGAAGTAGTTGCTCTTCAAAGAAATACCACAAGCATTGTATAAGTACAGACTCACAAGAATATGCAACTTTGTATTTACAGTTATTTGTCCAACTACTTTAGTCTACCTCTACTTACACCTAAAGAAGAGTATGCAACAATAATCAATAGTATGGGACAGTTAAATGATTCTCTGTCTTCAGGTTGTTAATATTCTTTATCACTAGGGCTCCAAGCAATTCATCATACCATATGCTTGAATGCAAGCCACTGGAGCAATAGTTTTTCCTGCATATTCTCACTGTGTATGTTTCTGTGCATGACAGAACAAATATTGAGACTATCTGACAGTCTCCATTTTATTTTGCAGGTCTGTTCCAACACACAATGCATATCTCCTCTCTTTCCTCCTCTTCAACATGCCCTGTCAATGACCTTAAACCCAATTTAAACGAACCACCCTCTGCTAGTAATGAGAAAGAATTCAGCCTCAATGATGGTTTGTTAAAGCCTCTCTCATCTTTTCAATCATTTTGAATCATATGAAGACTTTTTGGCTTTAAAAAAATCATTCACTAGTGACATTAGGGAGGCTGGACATAACTCAAAGTTCAAAGTAAAAGAATTTATTTGTTCCAGCCCTTAATTATAAATTTAACATAAGGGAGGCATAGCCTGAACAATTACTATGCTGCAGTTTGAGAATTACTAAGTTTTGCTGCTCTCCCGGATCAAGAAGAATGATTTAATAATTCTCCCCACTGCACATTAATGCCTTTTTTCCCTCCCTCTGTAGAGCAGCACACAAAATACATGAAATTAACAGCACAAATTACCAAAATAACCCATGAAATTCACTTGTAAATAAGTCCAGTAGGGATAGTTAATATCAAACTTTTCTCAAGTACTCTGAAATGATTACAGACAGATCTACAAATGGATTTAGGCTCGCAGCTCCCACTGATAGCCTGGTGCACTGATCTTTACAAAGGTATTTAAACACCTCTGAGCTTATTTTCGGGATATATGAACAGGGAACCCGGTTAGTACATTTTGTATGGAGTCTGTAATTCTTCTTCAACTTCACATGAAAGCTTCGAGTACCTTTTGCCTTAATTCCAATCACCAAAACAGAATGATAACATAGACTGAAATTCTGGATAGGAAGCAAAAACTTGCAAAAATGGAATCTGCTTTAGCCCAGATAAACAATTTAACATGTAGCGATAACAATGTAAAAGTGTTATTGATTTAGAGAAGGAAAATTCATATGAAAGTGCTTGGCTCGTTAAAAACAGGATCATAAAACAAAAAGCTCTGTGCTGCTAGACACAAACTGCATTGTGTCTTGCAGGAGTGTCAAGTCTTGGCAAACATCCAGTTGCTGAAACATTGCCAGGCACATCAGATATATATTAATGCAGGATAATCTGTAAGAAAAGCATTCTTTCATAAACTTTTTTTTCTTTGTAAAACCATCAATCAAGTTCCTAGCTGAGCACCATGTGGCTCAGCTTAAGAGACCCTCAGAAATGTTTCAGTGTCTATAAACCGCTGACTTACTTCACAGACTTGGTGCCTTTCAGTGCCCATTGTCCTAAGTATTTGCTGAAGTTATTTGGCTGGCTGTCAGCAGCTAATTCTGATTTGTAACTTGGGAAACCAGCAGCAGGAGGTCGCTCAGATCTGACTAGCAACATCCTCAGCACCAATTAGCCAAGGTGCAGATAGTCAGTAAAGAACTTTTTGCAGTTCAAATTATTTTACAGGAAGAATAGAAACATACAGGACCACCTAAACATCTGTCAGAAAAAGAACTAATGCAAGCATCTTGTTATTTAGATCAATAAAACTACAAACAATAAAACTCAAACTGCAAAGAGAAGCAAAATGATACATGTTTTTGTTCAAAAATTCTATTTCCTATTAAAGATATATTGTAACAAATACAAGTGCATTGGCATTTCAAGAGACAGGTATTGTAAAAATAAGACGAAGCACAAAGATTTCCAGAGAAATCTTAACACAGAACAGCAATTTTACATGAGTTATAAGGACTGAACTTGACTATCCAGGAAAAAAATACACTGATGGAGTGGTTGAAAGTATGTCTACATATAAAAGAACTCTACTAATATTTCATGCAGCTTGTAGAGTCCATCTCAAAGTGTTAACCCCTGCCTCTCTCCATAGGAAAATGGTATTTTACTTCAGCATCTGATCTTCAGAAGAGCAAAGCCACTTGCTAGTTTCTAATCCAAAGCATTCCAATGTCATTACTCGATCGTATGTTGCAATTTTGTAACATATATTAAAGCACTGTTATTTCTACATAATTTCACAAGAGCCAGGATGAGGAAATTAGCATTGTCAGCTGGAGAAAATATAAACAGCTTCACTATAGCTGTAACTACTGGCTGAATTTCATGCAGTCAGATTTGTGAAACATGAGGGACTGGATGACTTCATGTAATGGCAAAAACGCATTTCATCTCAGACTCAATAGTAACTTGAATACAATCCAATTTAGAGGAGACTAAAACCTGAAAGATTTTGATGGCTTATATACCACCAGTTCACTGCCTATACCAAGTTCTAGACAAAGTGTCAATTTAAAGAAATAATATAAACTACGTCATATGTAGTGGTTTTATTGCTTTAGCTTGGACATGTCCACATAACCTAGCTTGAAGCAGCTATCCCAGGCACTTATTTAGAGGAGGACAATAGTAAAGGCACAGAGATCAGCAGAAACATGTTAGAGAACCTTGAGAAATATTCTGGTGACCTTAAGCTACAATACTACTAACAAAAAAGGTGGCTTATTTCAAGCTAGATTGTGCATGCTTACATGAGCTACAAGCACAGCTGTGCCTTTAGTGTGGTCACACTTAATTTCTTTAAATATGGTTCTTTAGAAAGAGTCACATCACACTAACGTTAACCTTATTTGTTGATGCCTGAATGATCTCACTAAATAAATTTCATCTTACACTACAAAGAGCACTTAATTAGCTCTCTTCTAAATTGCAAACACTCCATGGCTATATCACACATTGGAGACATGCTTTTTATTTCAAATAATGAACACATTTTAGAAACAAGAAAATAAGTGTTTTTTGAAAGACTGCACTTCATCATGTTTCTGTTTCTATAACCAAAAAGTTAATAGAGAAGTTTTCTTCTCACCATAATTATGGTTCTAACATGGTAGGAATGAATATGAGTTTATACAGTGCCAGGTACTCTATAAACATCAATCCAATGCATCTTTTCTAAAAGTTCCACTCTTAAGCCATCAGTTTAGGTACTGGAAATGAAAAGCATACATGATAGCTCTCAACAGTCACATTCATCTGGAGTAGTTATTTAATGAGAGATTTCTTCTTCTCCCCTTCTTTCTAAGGCACTTTTATTGCCTGAAATTATGACAACTTTCAGTACTGCTTCAGCCTAAATGCAGGTCTCAGTAGACACATCGTCACCAGCCACCAACAATCCTTTGCAGACGAAGCCTGACAATCAAGTTCTACTTGCATTGCCAAATCTGTTCTGCTTCTTCCAAGCCCATGTTTTGCTTCTGAGGATCCTGTCCTACAAGCAGCTTAACAGGTTCTATATATTGGATATACAACAGTCTCAACTCCCTTATCTGCTACCTTACCACCGCACAAAAGCAAACAGCAAGCTAAGGAGTCAAGCTTTTTTTTATTATTATTATTTATTTTTTCTGTTGAAAACCAGCATTCCAAAGTGGCCTTCCTTTTGGCTGCTCAATAATGGAATCAGAAAAAGTAGTTGGAAGGAAAAGCATGTGGCAGTGGACAGCCCTGACACTAACCAACATAAACTGCTGCAGATCAGCACCCTTAGAAAGAACCAAAAGATGTATTCATGAAAAAAAACAGTGACAAAAACAAAACAAAAAAGGATGGCATCTTAAATAGTCACAACTTTTTTCCAGCCACCTATTTCTCTTCCTTTCTATTCTGCAGAGAAAAGGATAAGAAACTCATTGCTCAACATTGATTAAACCTAACCTCTCCGCATCCTTGTAAGGTTACTTTTAATCCAGACTAGATTTCCCGACGTTCACAGAGCAGCCATACAGTGCATCATCTTAGGGGAGATGGCAGTATAGGAGACAGTACAAAGGGCCAGGCATGGGAGGAGATTGAAGCTGCCTTCTTGAGCCCACTGCTAGCTTCTGTTAGCTTTGAAAGTAAAACTTCATGTTTTGCCTGTTGATTTTAAGGCTTCTCTCCTCTTAAATCAACTTCAAGTTGTCCTAGACCAGGTCAGTAGCTGTTCAACAACAGAAGTAGCTACTGTGTTCCACTTTACAGGCTCCAAAATTTCAGCTGTCACAAGTGCTGCAAAGTTGATAAAGAGGATCTAGGAAAAGTTCTACGTAGCTACGTAGTAGCTACAGTTCCAAGTTCAAACGTAGGATGGTGCAAATCAAATCAGACCAGCACTATGCCAAAGGATGTGAATGCTATTTAACTTATCCATCTCTGATGTAAGAGCACAAACCTACCAAGTTTCATTGTGGTTTGTTTTAATAATTAATGTCCTGCAAAAACATTCTGCATAAGGAATGCATCTATTAAGTATTTAAACTAAGTATGCAAAATTAAGTATTAAAAATACTATGAAGAATTTAAAACGTTAAGAGATTAAATACCTTTGAGCCCAAAATTGCATGTTATATGTAGGTGAGTCGTAGATTTTATTCTGGTACCATTATACCTACATTCTTAATGAAACTCCTTGCCACATTTAGGGCAACTTGTAGTTATGTCAATGTTGATTACATCTCTTTACTATGTGAATTCACACTTCCCCCCCCACCCCCAATTCAGTCACATATAGACAAAACAGTGCATATGGATTTTGAAACAGTTCCCAAATGTCCTTCACCAGTAACTTTCAGAGAAAGTACCTTCTCATAGGTTAGAGGGACTGATGCCTCTTGTGAGTTGCCCTGCTACAGATAGGAGGCAACAGTTAGGAATAATTTGCCAGTTTTACAATATAGAGAAGTTACCAGATTTATACTAGAATCTGCATATTCAACAGGTAGCGTGAAAAAAGTATGGAATAGGAACACAGGGAAAAATTGTGATAACAAAATTATCCAGAGTAAGTCAAAGCTAAATTCACTGTAAAAACTTGCAGAAACTATACTGAATTAAGAGGTGATAATCATACAGTGAATAAAAGCCTATGCAGATAAAGACAAAATAACACACCATGAAAAAAAAAAAACCAAACCCTGAAAAGGATGGGCTCGGAATGATGTACTATAGCCTGAATAAGGGAGAAAAATTTTCCTCTAGAGGTTTTTTGAAAGAATTATCTGAGTAATTAGCACCAATCAAAAAAAGTTGGCAGAAAGTTAACTCTGAATAAAGAAAGAATATAGAACTAAGGGGAAGCCAAAGGTATACCTCTTCACTCATCCTTGGTATTCCCAAATTCTGAATTTCATTGTGACATTTTTTCATAAAAGTTATCATAAAGAAGAGTGTAATAAAGTTGACAGAAGAAAATGGACTAAATAATCCACAACTCAGTTCGAGAAGGACAGAGATGAAGGAGAATGTGACAAAGACCTACAAAATCATGAACTTGCAGAAAAGCTGATCAGAAAAATGACTATGCACTTGTTTTCACTATTCAGGAATCCAAAACATAATTCCACCAGTGAGTCTCTAAGGAAGTAGCTTTAAGTAAAAAGAGAAGTATTCACACAGTACATGATTATTGATTACAGAAACTATGAAACTGACTGCTACAAGCTGCCACAGAGATTGGAACTGTAAGAGTCTGTAGGCAAATTTATTGAAGAATAGTCTACTAAACATGTTTTTCAGGCTGCAACCTCTGGCATGGGAGGGCCCTAGAAGCTAGGAGGCCATGCAAGGCTTAAGCTAAGCCTCACCTTGAGCTGCCTCAGTTCTTTTACTGTTCCCAAAGCATCCAGTACTGACCATCACTGGAAAAAAGCAGACCAAGCTTATTGCATATTCATGGCAGTTCTCCAGCACGTAGTAACAAAGCCTTATCTAAACTATATCACTCCTCCTAACAAAAGGAAATCTTTCTATTTCAAGTATTAAAATATTTGCACTTAAAAATCTGAGGCATGCAAAGACATGCAATTAAGATGCTTAAATGTTGGTCTTCGAATTCAGTCTAGTGACATGTATCAGAACCCCATTAGGCATCTAAACAGAGTATGAACACACAAAACCAAAGAGAATAACATGTCACAGAGCATGACATGATGCAAGCATGGCAGAGAGCATCAATGGGATGTGCAGAAAGCTGTGCCACCCGGATCCAGGCAATAAGATGACCATCACTTTGTTTTATTCCAAGGAAAAAGAACTGCTGAAAACTAAGAGGACTGGGCTTGCTTAAAAAATACTCATCCAACTGGGATGATTTTAGATGAAAGAAAATGGGAACTGTGTAATTATATACACTTACCTTGACAAATAGAAAGCAATCTGTGATTAGAACGTGGTAATTAGTTACAAAATGCTTCCCATGGATTTAATTACCCATCAGTCTACATGTTTCTTAATTACTTTTATCTCATTGCATCAGTAAAAATTTCTGCCTGGGGCAACTGCCACTCACTTATTTACACAGTTTCAAGTTTTTTACAGTGAATATATTATAGCAACATGGCCAAACAATGCTACAATTACAGTTGAAATTTCATGCATAAGGAATTTCTCCCTCAATTTTCTACAGAAATTATTTTCTTAAGTTTGAATCCAGACCTATGTTTATTATCTGTGTGTTCAGGAAGCTTCAAAACATCCAATATATCATTTAAAAGAAATTCAAAGCAAAACCACACGTTCTTAAATTATACATATAAAAAAAGCTCCATTCACATAACGGAAAAAATGGTATAGGCAAAACTATAAATCTAGTATATACATAACTTTTCAGAGAAATGTATGAGATTTCTAAATTTGATTCAAATCCTAAGATATAAGAAATTTTGAGGGAGTAAAACTGACTTCAAAACTGCCGTTATCAATAACAGCCTCCATCATAAGCACATCCTCTTTGGCATCAGTATTAGTTAAGGTCAAGAGATAAGATTAAGCCAGCCAACCTGCACAGAGTAGACAGCTGTTACGATGATTCACATGGACAGAGAATGACAGAATAATTTTAAAAAATGAAACCAAATTTATAGTTGCAGAAGTAATAAGAATATTTAATTTGTCTACATAAAACCCAGAAGGGTTGATTCGCTTGCATTTTGAGGTATTTTGTTGCTGAGGTTGCATGGTTTTTGCTCTGACAGACTTTCTGTGACAAGAACTTCATCTTTTTATCTACCCATGAGGTGGTGGTTACAATACTCCCAATATGTAATAAATAACTATTACACAGTGTATATAATTTTATAAGGTAACGCTTAGTGGCAAAACTCATTTTTTCATACTTGAACTTTTCAGAACTATGAATAGCGAAAGCATAGATATAGTTTAAGTGGAAAATGTCAAATAGTCCAAATTACAAAAATAAACATTCTTCACAATGGGAAAAAACTAGAGTTATTCTAGCAAAGAACAAAAGCAAAAGGTAGGTTCCTTTACATGGTAACACATTACTTATTATACTATTCCCAAGGAAACTTTCCTAAACGGCATGCTATTGTCATGAAGCTTGATTAAAACAACACCTTCTCTAACAAAGTTGGTTTTATGTTTGGGTTTGTTTTTTTTTTTTAATGTGATTAATACATCCTAGTGGACTTCGTCTGTCTCTCAATATACCAGTACTTCTGTTACTTCTCTTTCACCTTATTATTTCACATACCATCAATTTCATATCACATTTGCATATGCTTATGATTTAATCAACAGAATAAGATTAAAAATTGGTGATCAGATACCATCTTGCTGCATGCTTTCCTAAGTATTTCTCTATCATTTTAACAGTGTAAATATTTTTTAAATGTAAAGTTGTTACGAAAAAAAGACAGTGCCAAATATGCCTTTAGTCATATGAATTCAAGTGTGTGTAAAAGTGTGCATCTTTTATACTATGTTTTTATTTCTAAAAAACCATGTCATAGATTTATTTTCTCAAGTATATAGGTATTGAAAATGTTTCCATGAGAGTAAAGGAAAAAGGGCTGGAGTACAAGCTTCTAGCAAGAAAAAAAGCTAGGTTCTGGTTTTGCAGTCATCACTGGAAGTAGCTCATGATCAAAGACAATTAAAAAAACATGGAAAAATATATACAAATGTTTAATTCACATGAAGTCATATGAATTAAAATCATCAGCTATGTACTTGATAAACTACTGAAATTCACAAGTATTAAAAATGAAATGTGTTTGCAAAATCAGTCTTTGCACATCAGCAGAGATGCTTGTGGCATCTTTTGGAGAAATAGCAATAAGAAGCAGTAAGGTGAGCCAGCCAAGGCAAGGCAAGTAGGTACCACCATCTGCCCTCTCCTTTGAGGACCTGGGACACCTCACCTGCTTGACATACCAACATCCCTTCTGCCTGGATCGTTTTTACACCTGGCTAGCAAAAATCCCAGGTTACTGGTGTGAGTTAGAACATACATGTCTCAGTTGGACTGTCATCAAAAGCCAGAATTTCCAGTTAGCTTTAGTAGTTAAAAATCAATGAGTAAAGTAATCTTAATGTGCAAAAGTTGCGGGTCTGTTGAATTATTAATAAGCAATACAACTGTAAATGCTTTTGTTCACCATTCTTCAGTGCACTTGCAAATGATTTCAAAATGAAAGGTGCTGAAGCATGAAGATTGTAGGCAGCCATTGCTTTTTGAAATCACAGTGCAGGGAATTGGTGGAATTCTTGCCTGCCTGGGTTATAATCAGACATTGTGAACTTTCCTTGAAAGCAGACTTCAAATTCACAGGGGTCCCCAGCCTTCAATCAAGAAAATGCTTGAAACGACCTCCATCTGCCATTTTAATGTATTCTTCCCAAAGACTTCCATAAATATTTAATATAAGAAATGCACTGTTTAAACACAATGAATAGCTTGTGAAATTAAAGTTGGCTGACGGATTACATGATATAATACACAGTAAACAATGGTAGAGAAACCATAGGCAGAGCCACACACTTTTCTTCTGCTCTTCAGCTAAATGAATCAGAAAGGAATGTGAAGGTAAATTTCATGATACTCTTATTAAAGATATAGCAAGTTTGTGAAACAGCCTTAGTACAGAGCATGTTCCTAATCTCGTATGTGCACAGGCACACAACAAGACACTTGCCTGTCAGCTGTAGCAAAGACATATACAGAACCTTTTCTTTTTCTGAATTGCTTCTTTGCAAGCCAATACAGCCTCCCTCTGCAGCCTCTTCAAGGAGCGACAGTGATAAAGCTGGGAAGACAAAGCTCTGCCCAAGATTTTAAGTTTAGGTCTTAAAAGGGTGTGTAATTAAACGATCCAATTTTGAAAAACACTAGACATCATATAACACTAAAACCATAGCAAATGCTTTGCAGGCTGCCCGACCTACAGTCTCAACCAATACAGACTGTCAACAAAGCACATGCTAACTTCTTTTTTGTTTTGTTTTGTTTGTTTACACATTTGCACTACTTACAGCTGTGGCTTTCTGGAAAAGCAGTTGTATGTAATATACGAAATTCTCATTCGCAATGAGCTCAGCAATGTATGCTGCCTGCTCTGTGTGTCTGTGTTTGATATTAATATATATATACACACACACACAAATATACATGAAGAGGTAATATATTCACTTTTATACTACCACATTCACTATTTTGACCCCTTATAATATGTGACACACCTAAATATAAAAGCACAAATATTACAAATATTTGTATGTTTTCACCCCAAAATTACACCTTTTAAGTTTTTTGAAATATGTCTCTGGTATCTAACATCAGAATGTACTTTTCCACTTCAATGTAAGAGAGCGTTGGTTTATCTGTAAATAACGAGTATTTGCTTCTGTTAAAAAAAAAAAAAAAGAAAAAAAAGGCATCTCTTGTAGAAACATCCATGGCCTTGGTAGAAGGCAAAAAAAGCCCCAGGACATTTATGAAAACAATTCTTAATTCTAAATGGAAATGTAAATCTAGATAAGGCTTAACTCTATGACGACACAAATACTGGAATTCACTGAAGAAACCAACCCTAGTGTTAATTTTATATATGTTCATGTGACACCTATATATGCTAGTTTTGAAAATTACTCAAGCACAGCACCTCATAATTCTGTGAAAATACCAATAAAAACATACACACAGTAGTAAAACACTGCAATGACAGTCCTAATTTTTATAGTAACCTTATATACTTATTTTTACAATGGAAAAAAAAAGAATTTTAAAGCATATGAATTTTAGGTTGCTTGCCTACAGTATCAGAAGAGGCTCCTTTTCTCATTTTTAAAACTCAAAACATTAGTGCTCTATAAACAAGTAACTGAATTTTATTAAAAAAAAAAGTTACAGATCAAAATGATACCTAAACATTGGCAAACTCAAGTCTTCTCAACCCAAATGTCAAGATCTACATGCTTTAAATTAGAACTCACTATAAAATTTAGAGAAGTTTCTAAATCTCAGTACATTTAATTTTCTCAAAAATTCACAAAATTGCAGAAAAATTTACCTCACTTCCTCAGTCTCCCTCTGGACACATACATACCTGCTGCTAAAATAGCTCACTGCCATTATTACAGCAAATGTATTTTCTGTATGGTATGCAAACCAGAGTCTTGGAAACTACGTTGATCATCTAAATAAGGTTTATAATCACTCTTGGTTCAAGGACACAAAAACAAATAAAAAAATCCTACTAAACATACTTTGAAAACAATTCCTGGTTCACTTACACGTTCATCTCTATATATAGAATATACGCATGTACACACTTGTGTGACAATACATATCTTTAATAGATAGCTGTTGCTGGGACACAGATGAATGTGTGACAGGGCCCAAGATGATAATCAAGATAGCACTTTAAACACCTTTCCAAATTTCAGTTCATCAGAAGCAGCAGTAGATTGTAATACAATACAGAGCAATATGGAATGACTGGAAACGTCTTCTCTCCACAGTTTTAATAGCAAGAATTTATTGACGGGTTGGTCAAAAAAAGCAAGAAGGGAGAAAGGGAGGAAATCATATTAATCTTTGGAAGATGGGGAATAAAAAAGAGTAACTCTGAACATGCAGAAAATTTGACAGGAGACAGAGTAGGAGGAATGCAAAAGTCACAGAATAACAAATATTATGATTCTGGTGTTTCAGAGTGGCTCAGAGTATTAAATCTGAATTTACTGTTGACCCTGGAGAGGAAAAATGTTCTCCAATTGTTCAGACCCATCAAGCAGATCATAAAAATTAAGATCTATAGAGATGCTCCTACTTATAAGGGCAACTGCTCTTTATCATCTTCACTGCAATTAATTCAAAATATTTAAAGAAGTCCATGAACTAGGAAATTACTGCTTTCAAGAGCAGATTACAATATTAGATAGCAGTGGCTTAATTTGCATTGCTGACAAGAAAATCCAGAAAACTCATTAATTTTACAACAGATACAACTCCTTATTTCATTACCTTGTTAACATTTTTTACTGCTTAATGTCTTCATTTTGGCAGAAGGACCTTGCTTTTGTCTTACCTAAACCTAATGATCTGGTAAAACAAAACGATTTAGCTACATTCATTTGGGATGAGTTTCCTGCAAGCTGACAATAAATATGTATCTAACTACAACTACTAACATACTGACATTAAAAAAATATACACTCTTTTAATAAAAAAAAAAAAACACTTGCATCTTATTTCTTTTTCAAGGTATTTGTAAAACAGTTAATAGTTTTAAGTGCCAGAAATGATTGAACTATGTTTTTTTAAAAAAAGTTACATTGCCTAAATACCTATTCACTTTTCCATCCTTGTAAGTGACATATATAAGCATCATTCTGGAGAACTAAGCCATTATATTATCTACAAAAATTAACAGACAATCCAAACAAATCTTCCAAATTACTAACTTGCATTGAACTGAAAAATAGATTTCTTCTCTTGCTGGTAGAAGTCTTCCGTTTTGAGAGAGACGAAAGTGGAGGCACAAATTTAGCATCTTTACAGCTGGCAGCATAGGCCAGTTAAAGAAGTGGTGCTCAACACTCACTGCTTTAAATAAGCAGAGCCTGTAGACAATGATTTACAGAAGAAGTAATGCTTAAAAGCTAAGTTGCAGTTGATTTTATGCTGAGTTAGAGGAAAATAGCTGTACATTATTTCTGTTAGAAGGACATTGCCACTGTAACTGAGTATATACCATGACTGCACCCATACAGAATTCTGCCAGTCCAAAGAATTTACAAACATTATGCTCCTAGATCATAAAACCTGAGTTCTCCCTTTTGTAAGAAGTTAGAAAAAACAGATTCAGTGGTGGATCTAGGGACAGAAAACACCTAGGTGTGTACCGCTATGCTGAAGATGGTGCACCTGTCTTCCAAGAAGCCAAAAAACTCAAAAAAGTCAACAAATCTCAAATACATGCTTATTTATGAAAAATCCCCAATATGGATGAAAATTAAAAATGGTACTGAAGAACAAGACAGGAAAACACCAGGAGTATCACAGGCAAAAACATTTGTTGGTATTCAAAATGTATTACATCTATCTCAGAGCAACTGGAAAAAAAAAAATATATTCTGGCCTGAATAATATAAGGTGTCTATTAAATTTTGCTGATTTATGAATCAAAGTCTACCTTCTCTCTTCAGGCCAATATCCCATATAGAAATGTTGTATCTAATTTGTGGAGTAGTGGAGCTCCTCAAACAGACTTATGAATTCACAATACTTATTTACAGAATATATAATTTCATAGTACTGAAAGTGATGCTAATAAAACTAATTTCCCAAGAGACTTGGGAATAATCATCAATAAACACAACTGAAACACACTAACTTCAGAAAAACAGTAGAACTCTTTATTAATAAAGTTGCCACTGAATAACTTGTTGGTTTCTCCCTGATAGATTTTAAACTAGTTCTGAGCAAATAGTCTCACCTCCCCCCTCTTTTTTAATTAATGTTTTCAATTTACCACTCACTTGGAAAAGTGACCTTACTTTTACCCTGCATCTCCCTCTGGTGGTTTCCTTTTCTGTTTATTTAGAAGCAATTGTAGTAACTAGATTCTTCTTGCCTTGTTTTAAAGCAAAACAGAGTCTTAAGTTTCAATTATTTTCATCTCCTCCTCCTTTCACTAAGGCTAAACTAACACAACCAAACTAAAGCTGTCCAACATGATTCTCCTTTCCCCCCTGCCCCTGCCAAGCCACCTTTGCTGTTTCTCTGCCTCTTTTGTCTGGTCATTTCATCCTTCAGCCAAATCCATGAAAACCCATCAGCTTTCTGACATAGGGCATTAGCAGAGATACAGAAATCTTCTTCAGACGTATATATCACAAACATTAATGCTCTCTAAAACACTCTAAGTATTTCCTTAAATATCGACATTACTACAGTTGCCTTCCACTGAATTTGCATTAATGGGATTTAAAAACCTGAATTGCTGGTATGCTCGTAAGTAGGGGAGTATGGACACTTACATAAGACAGAAAACGTCAAAGATCTGCAACAAAATGTGCAGTTTTTACTAATGCAGTTGGAATGAGAGATGTTGGAGGAAACAGCTCATAAAAGACTGAATGAGCCAGTAGCAGCTCTCAGATTTCTAAAGCATGTCAACATGTTTATTAATCTAATATACAGACACGCACACTCCTGTACTATGAAATGGAAATCTCAACTAGTATTGAAAACAACAAATAAAAATCACTCAATCATGGGTATGACTATCAAATTTGCCACAGTTCATGTTTCTTTATCTTGACTGTTCATGTGGTTTTTGTCCTTGTAGTGGTCATTTTTCCATCACTATTTTTTATACAGAGATTATTCCCAACAACTTGTGATGCTTTTTGAACTTTAGAGGAATAAAGTCAAAGTTTCAAAGGACACAGGGTAACATTTTGTGAAGGCCTCTAGTACTTATGCCCTTTTTAATTATTAATGGCGTAAGTTGGCAAGCCATTACAGATGGTTCTGAAACTTTTATTCAATACGTCATTTTCCTTAACTTTGTTATACTAAAATTATTCACTTTTCGTAACACATACAAATAGCTTCTAGCACTGAAGAGTCACTTTAGATATGTTAAACTATCCCTCAGAGGCCTACATGGCAGTAGGGAGCACAAACCGCTGCTGTACCAAAAAAGAAGTATTTTAGAATGATAGATGAGGAACTAACTAGACAAGTTGTTTCAACTCAACAAGAAACATGCAGGGAAAATATTCACCCAGTGGAACATGAGCACTTTCCAAGCTTCAGAAAAATACAGTAAACAATGGACGAAAAAATAAAGTGCATTGAAATGACTACACAACGTCCTTTCAAAGGATATGTAACATTAGCACCATCCTCCCCTCACTTTCTTACTCCTGAGGCACACATCAGTGTGCCACAGAAGCATCAATCATCAAGCAAGAGAAAAGCATAAAACCTATCAAAATGTAGGGTGGTCTTTTCTCAGGAAAAATGTCAGAGCATTTCACTTTGATCTTTTTTTTTCTCTTTCAGAGACAGACCAGGAAAACTTCTCCACCCTATAAAAATAATAAAGCACAAAGCCATGCAACTTTCCAGGCCAGAAAATAATCTCTAATAAAAATTGTTTCTTTCCAGTGGCACTGAGTGACAAATTAACATTAAAAATGCTGGATCACAAATGTTATGATCATAAGTACATTTGAAAGCAGAAATTTCTGCTTTTAGCATTGATCAGAAAGGGAAAGGAAACACTGTTTTAATAATGACACTAATACACTAATTATACATCTAATTTTCAGTGTCTATAAAAGCTGCAGGCTTCATTGTCATGTCCAGAAGCCTGTAAACTGAATATAATCAACACTATAATTAAGATTTCAAAATAGTTTCTATTGTAATAGTTTGTCTTCAGTAATTAATTACTTCCCAGGAAAAATAATCTTCTGGGATTAAATGTCCATTTCCCTCAGGGGAAAAACCCAACACACACACACTACGTATTTTTAAAGTAAATCTGTATGTTCTACAGAGGAAACAGATTTCTCCTGAAAGTTATTTTTCTAAGCTGAAAAGCAGAATATGGCCTAGTAATTTCATAGCAGCACGTGAATACAACTGTTACATTTTAGTAAGAAACTGGCCAGTTTCCTAAAGAGAAAACACTCTGCTGAGCAGAAGCCTGGAATGTCAACAGTCACTTCTGGAAAGCACAACTAAACTTAAAAAATAACTGATTGGAAATGCAAGTCAGAACACACATTTTCAACAAAGCGCATAGGCTTGGGTGTGACATGCGAAGTTTCAATCTTTTAACAAAAGTCAAGACGTTCCCTGAAGGTTTTTACCCAAACTACAGAATCACAAATTGGTTGGAAAAGGTCAGAAAAAACCTTCAATATCATAAAGTCCAACCATTAATCCAAACCTGCCATGTCCCCTAAACCATGTCCCAAAGCACCACGTCCACACGTTTTTTGAACACCTTCAGTGATGGTGACTCTATCACCACCCTGGGTAGTCTGTTCCAATGTTTGACCACTCTCTTGGTGA
>NW_010544878.1:0-4915 GCF_000687285.1 Phaethon lepturus
CGGAGTTACAAAACAGGGCGATGTGCCAAGCCGGGCCGTGCCGAGGAGGGAGCAGGGCCACGGGTTGTGCATTAACCTGGCATTGCTGGGCTTGGACCACGGGGAAACCGGTCGTGCCAGAGCCCGTTTCACCAGAAGTCCCCAGGGGCTAAATATATCTTTGTTTGTTTTTCCTTCCCCCAAAGAAAACTCAGGGTGTAACTGCACGCCTGATAGCGCAGATCCCCGTCCCAGAAGCCAACTGGCTACAGACTTAACAGAATTTTGTTAAGGATTTTGAAAACCAGCTTTCGCAGGGGTCTTGGCAGACATGAGGACCTGTGCCGAGATGCTCCCACGGCCGCGGAGCCCCCAGGCTCGCTCGTGTGCAAGGTCGGGCAGTGCAGCACTGAGCTCACAGAACCACTTGCAGGCATCGCCTCATCTGAAGTCTGGGGGGCCTGGGCACATCTGAAATGGGAATGGTTAAAATATTCCACGGAAACATTTTAATGACACAAGGAGACAGATTTTTACTGCTCAGAAGTCCCGAGTCTTTCACCAGACTGGCGTGGAATGAAAGATTCAGGGCAGCACATCAGCGTCCTGCTCTGAATACGTGAGAGGCTGCAGCCAACCCCGCTGCAGGAACAAAAGGATTAAAAGGAGCTTCTCCCAAGGGACAAAGTCCAGCCCGCCCCGTCCCCAGGGTCATCATGGCACCAGGGGTGCTGTTCCCACGGGGGAACAGCGTGGAGCCTGGGCAGGAGCTGCCACCCCTTGACCCACCCGTGGGCACAGCCCTTCCAGCGCAGGCAAAAGCTGACACTGCCCTCTCTTGGGCTCGCCCACACATGGCGGCAAGCTTCTCGGGAGAAACAGCCCACCAAAACAGTCCCGGGCTCATGGCACACGCAATCTTAAAGCAAAGCTCTTCCTTTAGACCCAGCCTGGAGCACTGGAACACAAGGGGTTTCCAACTTCTCCCCTCCAGATTTAACTTTTGCTCCTTGGCAAAAGGATCAGATACTGGCATTTCTCTATAGAGGAGCAGCAGTGTGAGGGACACAGAACATGACCCAGGAACTTGTCCGAGCTGGTTTACAGCAGGGAGATGCTCTGGCAAGAGAGTCCAGCTCCATGTCCTTGCATCTTGATGCTCAAAGCATGCTCAGAGCCTCTTGACAATCAGGCAGTGCTATTTCCAACCGTGTGAGACACTCTCCCTTTAGCAACAGCTTCCCACGCTACCTTCTTCCTCCTTCCCATAAGGCATCTATGGCTTTTATAGAGATTTTTTTTCTGTTTTTAAAAAAAAAAAATCAGCAGAATTAGTGACCGTGGGACGGCTGAAACCGCCGGTGCTGACTGCAGCACATACAGCAGCAAGGATGAAATCTGCTACAAACACACATTTCTTCAGCCAGCAACTCAAACTTGGAAGTAGCCCGACTTGAGGCCATAAACACCCCAGACACGCTGAGCAGGCAAGAAGAGCGTGGGAGGTGCGTGACAGCCTGCATCACTCAGAGCTGCGCTGCAGAACGGTCCTTGGTTGAACTTCAGGGTCTTGGAGGCTCTGAAATGCACAGCCCCACCGGACCCTACCTCAAGGGGAAGGAGAAGTACTTGTTCCCAGACTTGCAGCGGATTTGCTCCCATTGGACACGCAGCAGGAGCGCCGAGTCCTCAAACCCGTCCACGATGTCCTGGAAAACAGATTGCAGGAGTCAGTACCAGGCGGGCAGATCTGCCAGAAGACAGAGTCGGCAGCTCCCTCTCTGAACCAAGTCAGAGATGAGGCTGTTTGTGGCTGGAAGCCTCTGACTTCCCTCTGGAGGGTGATTTAACTCATGCTCCCCCCAAAAGCTGCTCTTCTTTCAACCCAGTGAAGTTTGTCTTGCTCAGTGAAGAGAATTTCCCACTCTCTGCCCTCAGCAGGGAGACATGGCTGGACACCAGCTCTGCTCTTCCCCGGCTCTCCACGCTGCGCGGGGACGCACCTGGAGCTCCCGCAGACACTGCCCTTCCAGCCTGCCCGACAGGTCCCCAACACACCAGGCCAAGCTGATATGGAACGATGGGTCCTGAAGACAAAACAGGGATCAGATCGTGAGGGCTAAAGGAAGCTTTGTTCAACGCACACAGCCGCAGTGGGAGATCTGGTGTGATGCTGCCCTGCCTGGGATCGGCAGAGGCAGGAGGATCCCAAAGCTGGGAGCCCCCTCTGCCAGCTCAACAGTTCCAAAGCCGATATGGACAATGCAGGAGGTGAGAGGACTCCTGGGCTCCCCACCCCAGTCTTTTCGGACCAGTGGGCAAGGCTGCCTGGTTCCCAGCCTCCCTGTGGTCAACTCTGCCGCCGCTTTTCCAGCCGCACGGAAAACCTCTCACGGACAGTCCTGGAGCAGGTACGTGGGTCACGTCTGAATAACCCACAAGAGCCCCCTGCTCAGTTCTGGAGACACAGAAATCAGGGTTTGGCCCTTCAAAATCCAAAACCTGTCCCCAAACCTAGTACCAAGCAACGAGGCTGGACCGATGCTCCAAGAAACTACCCGAGGATGAGGCACAAGCATCGCCCCGAGTCCCACAGTGCTCACCCTAAGCCCATTCTATCCTAGGGCAACCCTGCTTCCGTGCACAGCAGGGCGGTGACCGTGACGTATGGTCCAGCCCTTCACCCTGGAAAGCTGATTCTCACGAGGCCACCAGACAGTTAACATCCTTACTCTCCTGCACAAGATGCGATACAGAAGTCATAGACTTGTGCTAGTCCCGTTCTCAGCAAGATCGTGTTCAGGGTGTTAGGTTTAAGCATCGCTGACCAGCCCAGAGGAGACCATCTCAGAGTCTAACCTCCCCACTCCTGTTTATTCGGGGTGACCATTTCGTGGGCCTCTCACAAGGAATCAGCTGGCATCTCTGGACAGGCTGGGAAGTAAGTGGGAGACACCTCACCTTGTAGAACGTGGGAAGGTCAAATTCCTCCAGAACCCTGTCCACCTCTGAGACCAGCTCCAGCAGTTGGAAATGCCCGGCGGAGACCTCCAAGCCAATAAAAGTCCTAAAGAAAGACAAAGAGAGACAGCAAGCACCCTTCCGTGCCGCAGAAAGCACAGCTGTAAACATCCTTAGCCCAGCGTTCCTACCAGGCAAATCCCCTACCCCCTAACAACAGATAATTTGAGGAATGCCAGGCTTAATCATTCAAGGATGCTAACCATATTCTGAAAAACAGAAATAAACATGTGGTAGCAGGGAGAGGCAGGACTGGATGATATACCACAGAGGTTTACTAGATAAACTCAGCACCTTTTGGGACATGAAAACTCGTTTTCCAGGTAAAGGATGCACCCGATGGGTATTTCAGCAGAGCGCGTGCCGCTGCAGGAGCTGCACTCAAAAAGCGGAAGTTGCCGGAGGGGTTTTGTGGTGGGAGAGGAAGCGGGGAACGGGAAGTACCAAGCTGGAGAGACGTGACAAGGAGATACCTCCTCAAGGACTGTCTGGGATGATGCTTTCTAGAATCCAGGAGGGGAGGGGAAGACTTAAGTCTCACCTAGGATCTGCTTCGTCCCGCCCATGACTATTGTGGGCTGACATTCCCGCTAGATTCATCAACTTCTCACAATTTTAATCACCTTTGCTTTGACATTTAAACTACTTAATTGTGTTCAACTGGAATCAGGCTTCTGAGCTGACACCCAGGAGAATTAGCACCATCTAAGCTGTTTCTCTCCAGCTCTTGGAAGACCTGCACTACAATTTCACGACCGGCACTGCTGCCAAAAGAGGCGGCCCCCCACTCCGCTCGCCCCAGGCTGCTGCAAAGCCGCAGAACGAACCAGATGGGAGACAGCAGTGAACGCAGCTGCCTCCTTTAGCTGCTGTGAAACCATAGCATGACTCTAACCCCAGCAGAAAGCCCTGCCTCAGGTCACGTTGTGCACAGATCTCTCCTCTTCAGAAGACTGAAATCCTGCAGCCTGAGGTTCACCCACTACTAAAATGAGACCAATGGCTTGCAGAGAATCAGCACTGAAGCTAAAAATTTGTGCAAGTGGCTGGGGAAAGGTGTGAAGCCTCTAGAGACAAGGTGATCGCGTGCTGCTCCGTCGCACCGCTCTGTCACACGGCTCAGCCCGGTCACTGTGGGACAGGCAGGGTGACGCTTCCCATCCACCCAGCCCCTTGCCCAGCCTCCTCCCCAGGCAGGCAGGCTGCCCGGCTGCTTGCTCACCTGGTTTTATTCTGGTTGGTGTAAACCTTCACTTGGTCAGCCACGCAGAAGAACCTGAAATAAGAAAGATCCTATTTCAGCTCACGGGAAAAAAAAACCAAGAAAAATAAAACCAGAAGATGAGGAGGGGACAGGGTTTCTACCAAGCTGTGGAAAGATAAAGGCAAATGCATGCCACAATTGCACCAAATTAGTGCAACCAGAGCCCTTCTGGGCTCAAATTAATCCATTCCTCCCCCCCGGTTTCCAGCCCTCTGAAGCCCGGACGGCGACAGAAGCCCTGAAGCAGCTGGTGCTCAGCAGGCG
The DNA here is from genome assembly GCF_000687285.1 of Phaethon lepturus. Classification (NCBI taxonomy): domain Eukaryota; kingdom Metazoa; phylum Chordata; class Aves; order Phaethontiformes; family Phaethontidae; genus Phaethon; species Phaethon lepturus. The sequence goes on from NW_010544878.1 coordinate 4,529, forward strand.
CCTGAGCCAGATGTAAGCAATGAAACCACCGGTGGTTTATGGGATGGCACAGCTCCGGCCTCGTCCTTGAAAGCCGAGACCCGACTTGTCTGGTGCCGGACCCCGAGGCAGAGCGGGAAGCTCCCCAAGGCTCAGCACCAGCTGAGCACCCACGGTGCAGCACCAGCTCCCAGAGACGATCAGGGGTGCGGACGCTGGTGCAACTCCGAGCCGAGGGAGAGGGAAGGGTGTGCGGAGCGCTCTCCCGGGGCTCCGCCGTCCCCACCTGTCGAAGGAGGCCAGGCGCTCCCGGAGGCGGCGGACGAAGGGGTCTATCCAGTGGTAGCGCAGCACCACGCACTGCGAGAGGCTGAGGTGGAACTCCTCCATGGCAGCCAGCGAGGAGAC
>NW_010544879.1:0-201 GCF_000687285.1 Phaethon lepturus
TTTTTTTTTTTTTAAGGAAATGGTGAACTTCTTAAAACATTACGTGTCTAAACAATCAAATGTGTTTTTAAGTTATTCTATCGCTTCCTCATTTACTCTTTTAAAAAATGGCCAAGGGTTTCATATGATGTCCTTTCCGCAATACCAGGAAAGTTTCTTAAGTCACAGATTTTTCACTGAGCCCAAACACGCAGACTTTGG
>NW_010544879.1:262-877 GCF_000687285.1 Phaethon lepturus
CTTTAAAAGGAAACAAAAAAAGAAACACCATCTTGAACAGTCTCTCAGCAATAGTTGTACCGTATATAAAGGAAATAAAAAGCTCTCTAAAATGTAAGAATGAACCTATCTATTCAGATTGCTTACAGGTGACACTACACCATCTGTTTGGGCAGTTTGCCCATACAAAAGGAAACTATACCAAAAAGTAAAACCTGATGCATTTTAAAGAAATAGTTATGCAAAAAATACAAATTATTTTATATAGAAGTACAAGTTAAGTTACACAGCACCAAGCTACAAAAAGTTCTTAAAAATCCCAACAATCTGCGCAAAACTGATGCTCAAATAGCTCATGGGCAACAAAGAGAGAGACGGCTCTCTCCCCTGAGAGCACGGTATCGCTCCGGACCGGAATGGCTCAGCATCCTCCCGCAGCGATGGCCCTGCCAGCAGGGACGCCTTCTCGGAGAGGGACACGCGGTGCTCGGCCCAGGCCCGCCCGGGGAGCGAGTCTGGGGCTTAAATAAATAAATGAGTGCAAAAGCCAAACCCGGGAATTGCAGCTCCTGACTGCCGGAGCGGTCCGCGTTAGCCACCAGGCACGCGGCGGGCAGGGAACGTTTGCGGTCTGCT
>NW_010544880.1:0-201 GCF_000687285.1 Phaethon lepturus
AGGCCGGTGCGCTGGGCTTTACGCGTCTCACTAGGAGTGGAGACTTTTCTTCTCCCGCAGCATCTCTTCCTCCTCCTCTCTCTCCATATGGGCTCTCCTACACTAGGAGTCATTTGAGAGCAGAGCAATTAATAGTCCCCGTGCAATCCATCCGTGTGATGCTTCCTGACCCATCATGTTTTTAAGTAGGAAAGTTATTCT
>NW_010544880.1:338-1832 GCF_000687285.1 Phaethon lepturus
GATGAATTAGTTAAAACAGTTACGGTGGGGGTGGGGATGGTGAGAAAAGAGAAATGAAAAATGAAAGAGAAAGAGCCAGAAGAAGAGAACATCCCCATCCAAATGCTGCAGCTTGAGCGGCGAGGTTGGCCGGGTCCCAGCAGCCCTCCGCGGCCACCAGCGATGGACCGGCCATGGAGCTGCCCCTGGAAGGGACAAGCTGTCCCGGTGACGGCACTTGGTGGGATCCTACCTGAGAAAGGAGAGCCCCTGCCTGGGGACCGCTCCTGGCTCCGGCGCGGAGCAGCCGCGCTGGGCTTGCAGCCTTTGCTGAACAGATACAAGAGGATCCCCCATAACGAACCGCTTCACAACCCGTTTAACAGAATAAAAAGCAAAGCACTTTCCTCCCTTCCCCACTGGTTATTTTTTTCTCGCCCTGCTATTATTTAGCTCCAGAAAGCACCTCAGGGCACAGCGTGTATGAACAGAGAACGACCGGGGATGGGGTCTATTTACGCTCTGACATCGGCTGGGGGGGAAGCAGTGTCGCCCCCGGGGTTGAGCTTCCTTGTTCTTCCTCTGCTGTTCGGCAAAGCGGTTTGATTTTATCCTGACCTCGAGGTAGGAGCCCATAGGGTCGGATATATTTGGGAGCTGGGTGCCTTTGGGAAAGGTGGACGTTCAGGCCAGGGTCCGGGTTGGATTTCCACGCCCTCATGGCACCACGCTTGAGCGGTGCCGGGCAAGACCGTTTCCCTGGCCCTGCCTCAGCGTCTCTCCCTGCCAGAGGATAACTGGCAGCGCTGGAGCCCAGAGGGGCTGATCCCACCCTCCCGTCCCTTCCCCGGCACACGGAGGTGGTGGCATCCCGCCCCAGCCAGCCCCGGGACCATTTGGCCTCCAAGAAGCCATTGTGGATGCTGAGATCACCACTCCCCTTGGTACTTCTTTCCCGGGGCTTCCCCACACACTGCCTCGCTCGTTAGTCAGCCACACCCCCTGCTCCTAACGAGGTTTCCAGCCGCAGCAAGGCCTGCCTCTTCCCACTACATCAAGAGTCTGCTTTTATCCTGCATTTTCTCCCCCTGAAAACATATTGCAACACAAAACAGCTCTTCCTTTTCTTCACAAAAAAGCGAGGCAGACTGAGTGCTCTCCCGTCTCCCCAAGGCATTTTCTCCAGCCTTTGGGTAATTTTGGGGGCTCTCTCCACGCTCTGTCCTTTCCACCTGCTCATCTGAGCACCGACCAGCGATGCTGCCCTTCCCCTCTACTCTTCCAAGATCAATAGCAGTAAAATTCTATTTTCTATTTTAGATTCTATTTTAGAATATTTCTATTCTAAAATTCACTTCTCTCTGGAAACTCTTTTAGACCTTTCAGGTCCCAGCCAGCACTACCTTGTGATAAAGACCTTTTCTTCCCAGCTACCGTGATTTAACATCCTCTTTAATCATTAATATATCGCAGGCGCTCGGCCCCTCAGCCCCAGAGACGCTGCGGGGGGCTGCG
>NW_010544880.1:1993-2199 GCF_000687285.1 Phaethon lepturus
CCTTCAGCTGCAGCGCTCGATGAAATGCCGTCGATGCTACAACTCCTTGTTACCCGACAGTCGTCTTATGAACAAAAAGTCAAATTAATCAGGATTTCATGTACCTACTGCAACACTGTGCTCTGCCGGGGACCCCCTTCAGCATCCCGGCGTTCCCCTCCGCACGCCGGAGCACGAGGCGCGCGGGGCCGTCTCCCGCCGGGTGC
>NW_010544881.1:0-1664 GCF_000687285.1 Phaethon lepturus
TGACGAACCCGCCGGCTCAGCGCCGAGCGGTCGGCATTAGTTCCATTTGGAGCCCTCCCGACACCCCCGCGCCCCTCGCCTTCCTGGGGCTGCTCCTGCCTCGCTGGACCCGAAGCAGAAGAGCTGAAGCTGCCTGGAGCTGGGCACCTCTCCCAGCATCGCCCAGAGACCGGCGTGGCCGCAGCTCCTGCGTGAACCGTAACACCGGAGGCCACCAGCCATCTCTCCACCCCCGGAAAGCTGCTGCCCTAAGCACGATTTTGTGAATTATAATATCAAGCGAGACTGCTGAATGCCTTCCCTGAAGAGATTAACTCCCCCATATTCTCCTTTTCTTCTGGGATGAAGCTATTTAAACCGGCCTTGGCGCACAGACACGCTGCCTTTGCCAAGGGGCTCCGCGCCGGACGCCAGTGTCCCCTGCTTGGACACCAGGTATGGCAGGGGCGGACCGAAGGGGGATTCACCACAGACGTTACCGGGTAAGCCCCTCTCTCTCCAACCACGCGCTTCTAAACTTCCGTGGACGTAGGACGTGCAGCACGCAGGGGGTCACCCCGCGTGGGTGACCGTGTGGGTCACCCCCAAGCCTCTCCCCATTTCTCCGGGAGGTTTCCCACTGAAATGCTCATCAAGTTAACCCTAACAAACATCTATAGACTGTGAATTCCCATAAATGCTCATCAATGATGAGAGTCCAGGGACTTGTTCTCATGGGCTGGAAGACATCTTTGAGTTGGTTTCCAAATGAACCAGACATAATCTCATTGCTTCACAACCCTGAAGCCAAAAAGACAACTAGTAAATCACGTCTGAATATCAGAGTCTTAAATTTCATCCAGATAGGAGATGCAAACACTGGAGTTTGATTAAGACACTCCAGCCCTCAGGAGGCTGAAGCACATCACCGAGAGAAAGCAGTAGCCGCCTCCACGAGCTCCCTGCGGGGCTGAGAGCCCGGACCCCTGCGCAGCTTCGGCAGCCTGAAGCTCCCATGCTCCATCCGAGCAGCGATACGTGTCCCCACGGCAGAGGCAGGGTAATCCAGTACTCGTTACACTACAGCAAATTAAGCCAAATTTGGGCTCCGAGCGCTCAGCTGATGCATTAATGCAACAAGCAGCAGCGACTCGACCGCCGGGCTGATACTTGGGCCACCACGGGCCCTCTGAAGTTTGTCAAAAGGGGGAAATAACCCCATTCTCTGCTTGAGGCAGGCGCAGAGAAGGTGCAGCAGCGAGAGCAAAGAGGGTGCTGAGGAAGGAGGCATCCTTGGGAGAGCCGGGCTGCGACTCACCTGCCTTGGACGGGGTGTCAGGGGCCGTAATCTCCACGATCAGGTTCTCCAGGAGGGTCCCTCTGCGGCCGATCTCCTCCACCTGGGCCCCCTTCCCCTTCCACTCCTCCAGGAGATCCTGGTCAGAAGCAAAGGCGGGGATCGGAGGCTGCGCTTGCCAGCGCTCCTTGCCCCGCCGCAGCCCCCCTTCCTCGCCCGTCATCTCTGCGGTGCCTTGGTGGCACCGGGACGCGGCGCCCAGGGAACTGGCGAAGGCCGCACCCGCACACGGCAGGCAGACCGCGCCGGGGAAGCGGGTGTCTTTACGTTTACTTTTGTCGGGGGGATTCAAAGAGTGAAAAGCTCTTCCCTAACTTGTGGGTCTGTC
>NW_010544881.1:1850-2526 GCF_000687285.1 Phaethon lepturus
CATATCCTCATTTTTAAATCGGCATGATGGTGCCGGAGGGGAGCGGGGGCTCAGATGATGGGAGGCCACCTTCCATGTCTAGCAAGGGGAAATACTCAGCAAAAACAAGTGTGCTCAGGTCTCCCACTCCCAAATCCCTGCCCCGAGCGGGCAGGGGGAGGGAAGGGAAACCAGGCAGTGCCCAGCAGGACCTTGACGCTGCTCCCTTCTCCGCAAGCCAGGGGCCACTGGGCACACACACACCAGGGACTGCAGCCCAGCAGCACGTTCAGGGGAGCCCAGGATTCCCCGACACCATAAAACACCCCCCGGGATTCTGCTTCCTGGGATTTATTCTATGTTCCAGCATTTCCACGCCAGCTGGCAACTTTCCCGGTCCGGTTCCAGCTCCCTCTGCCCACCTGGATCTGCTGCCTGCGCTTGTGCAGCTCCTGGGTGCCCAGAGAGGTCTCGGCGGGCAGCATTTTGCCCTCACTCTCCTTCAGCCATTTCCTCATGGCCCCGACCAGCTTCCGAAATCCATCCAGTTGCTCCTGGCAGGACGACGCATCCTTTTCTCTGCGAGTGAAAAGGTTTTGGAGAGTTAGAGCTCGTGCTTTGCCTTGCAATTACCCGCTCTTGAATGTAGCACAGTTGTGTCTCTAGGAGCCTTTCTTTTTATTATTATTATTAGATG
>NW_010544882.1:0-865 GCF_000687285.1 Phaethon lepturus
CACTTGATTCCTCTCAATACTTCCAGGCTGGTCAGCCATCCTTTCTGGTAGCGTTCACCAGAGGAGCAAAGCAACGTGACCAGCTCGGGGGTGGGGTGCTGAGAACCTGGTCTCTGAGAAGCGAAGCCAAAGCCATCAAGCTCTCAACCATCCCAGCCAAGTCCCCAGCGGCATGGGGACCCGCTCCCCCGGGGCGGGTGGCTGCCCGAGGCTCGGCCACGCATTGTCGGCGTTCGCTGCGACGGGCAGCGTGGGGTCAGGGTACGTGAGAGCGGGCGGGGGGGAGGGAAGAGAAGGAGCCTGAATGAGGGTGACAAAATCAGCTCTGCCGCTCGTTGCCCTAACAGGCGGGCACAAACCAGGATGGTCCCACTGACCTCAGTGGCTCCCTCCCGGTTGATGCCAGCGGAAGCACTGGCGTCCTCCCCAGCGGGGGCCAGTGACCCTGCTCTCCCTGCGCGGTACCCAGCTGAGCCTTTCCAGGCTCGTTTTTAGGCATTTCTAGGCTGAGCGTTTCTCCATCTCCATAGGATCCCACCACAGATGCTCTTCCAGGAGGAGTTTCTCCGAGAGGACCGAGCCCCTGACAGCATCCCTCAGCCTGGGCTACAGCTCAGAGCCTTAACGCTGCATCTCTCTGCGCTCCCACGAGCCCCTCCTCTTCTCCACATCGCTCCCAGCGCCGTCTTTAAAGGCGCAGAGAGGATCCGAGTCGCCCAGTTCCCAGCGACCGCCAGCTGGCTGTGAGCACCTGACTCCTAAAAGCACATGTGATGTCCTCCCTTTCTCCCAGCCCAAATCTATCACTCCCACCTTGAGGTGCCGGTGATTCAGGCTTCCCTCCGCTGGCTCACAGCATCCCCAG
>NW_010544882.1:901-1134 GCF_000687285.1 Phaethon lepturus
GTTTCCTCGCCCGCTGCCGAGGGAGGGCCAAAAAGGCATGAATGCAGAGATACCGAGACAAGTGGGAGGGTGGGAAGCGGAGGGAGAATAGCAGCCTCCTGGTGAGTTATTGACCGCAGCATCTCTGAAGAGGAGGGCTGGGAACCCGAATGTATTTGCAAAGCAGAAAAGTTTAGAGCCGCTCCCAAAGGAAGGGTCTGTGACAGAGCCTCCGCAAGGTTTTCGGAGGGGTT
>NW_010544883.1:0-222 GCF_000687285.1 Phaethon lepturus
CGTCGCGGCGTCACGCAGCGTGTCCTGGCCGCTTGCCTTCTCTTGATTTCCCGAGCGTGCTGGGCAAAAGCGCGGGCTCTTCAGCAGCAAACGGACGCGGCAAAATAGGGCGGATGAATGGCCGGAGCTTTGGAAATCTGGCCGTGCCGAGGGGTACAGGCTGAGATGGGTTTCTGTCTTCCATCACCCTAATGTGTTTCCACAACCCCCTTTTTTGGGTTT
>NW_010544883.1:400-1528 GCF_000687285.1 Phaethon lepturus
TTTCCCCCTCCTTTTTCCCCCTTTGCTTTTGATTTTGCCACAGACGCTCAGAAATGTGAGCTGATCTGCCTGTCCGAGGGAACGGGGGACGTGGTGTTCATGAATCAGGTTGTCCACGATGGTACCCGGTGCAGCTACCGAGACCCCTACAGCATCTGCGTCCGGGGCGAGTGCGTGGTGAGGAGCTGACGTCCCCGTCCTTTGCCTGTCCAGGAGAGAGCTTGTGCATCCCCTTGACTCACTACCCCTTGGGGACGTGTATTTTTAGCCCGGGGACCGACCCTGTGTGCAGCAAAGGGCTACGGGGATGGCGGAGCCGTGGGCTGGGCTGCGGGGATGTAACCCCGTGCTTGTCTTCTCTTCTCCGCGGGTGCCAGCACGTCGGCTGTGACAAGGAGGTCGGCTCCCTGAAGCAGGACGACAAGTGCGGGGTCTGTGGGGGGGACAACTCCCACTGCCGGACGGTGAAGGGCACGCTGGCCAAGACCCCCAAGCAGCCGGGTGAGCGGGCTGGATGGGATTGGGCGCGGGTCAGGGTCAGCCGGATTCACACGTGGGTGTGTGTCCGGTTGGAGCAAACCTGCTCTTTCTCTTCCCTCCATCCATCCTCCCTCCTTTTCAGCGGGTGTTTTGAAGATGTTTGAGATTCCGGCTGGGGCGAGGCACCTTCAGATAGAAGAGATGGAGCCGGCGTCCCACAGCATCGGTACGCCGTAGTTCACCTCTCCCTTCAGCCGCTACTTCTTTCTCAGCCCTATTCGGACAATTCCCACCCCAAGGGTCTTACTTGGGTCATTCCAGTCCTTCAAAGGCAGTGACCAGAGGAAATGACCTTGAAATACCTCTTTTCTCCTCCAGCTGTTAAGAATCAAGCCACGGGTAACTTCATCCTCAATGCCAAGGGCAAGGAAGCCAAAAGCCAAGTGTTCATTGAGATGGGCTTGGAGTGGGAATACGCTGTTGAACATGGCAAGGAGAGCTTGAAAACCAGCGGTCCTCTGCACGAGGCCATCAGCGTTTTGGTAAGCCTGGCTGACACATCCTCCGGGGGGTGCTGGCGATGACCATCGCAGAGAGAAGGTGGTCTGAGATGGGATGTAGGAGGTGATGGAAGGACTTTGGTAGGGA
>NW_010544883.1:1547-3766 GCF_000687285.1 Phaethon lepturus
AAACCCAGGAAAATGAGCTAGCCAAAAGCAAGGGGCAATGAGCTGCATGCCAGAACGGCGTTAAGGACGCGTTGCTCGGGTGCTCGCCTTTTGAGTCCAACTCTGTTTTGCTCTGTGCAGCAGTTGCTTATGACTCCATGTCTCATTTTAGTTATGCTGGTATTTGGGAGGCTTAGGGGTTGGGTTCCCTGGGCACCCGGGGAAGGGTAGGTCTGCATCTCCCGTCCATCCCCGTGGCCGGCACTGGCTTTGGGCATGGACTGTGGTCCTGGAGGTCAGAGGAGAGGCCAGGGGCACGTGACCCAAGGCTGGAGTTGGGGTGTGCGGGCAATGTTTTTCTCCGCAACCGGAGAGGTACGTTCCCAAAGGGTAGAACTTATCTTCAGAGCCCCCCTAATCGTGTTGGAGGTACTAATGGGGTTTGTTTCTCCTACTCCTGTTTGTACCGTACCATGTAGTCGTTGTTGTCCCTTGCCATTTGTTCTTTTTTCACTTTTTTTTTTTTTTTTTTTCCCTTTGATTCCCTCCTCTTCCCTTCCCTCTCCCATGGCATCACTCCTTCCTCTCCTTCCCGCTCTCTGATTGTCCTCTCTCTGCCTGCAGGTCATCCCTCAGGAGGCGGAGGCAAGGAGCAGCCTGATGTACCGATACATCATCCACGAAGACCTGCTGCCCATGATTGGAAACAACAACGTCCTGCTCGAGGAGATGGATTCCTACGAGTGGGCCCTCAAGAGCTGGTCTCAGTGCTCCAAGGCGTGTGGAGGAGGTAGCTTTCCTTTGTAGCAGCCTACAGCGCGTGCTTGGGAGGATGCTTGGGTATGTATGGTTGGACGGGGCTCTGAGCAACCTGCTCTAGTTGAAGATGTCCCTGCTCGTGGCCGAGGGGTTGGACTAGATGGCCTTGAAAGGTCCCTTCCAACCCAAACTGTTCTATGATTCTGTGACAGGCAGTTGTGTGAGCCCTTTGGGGCATCTCTGCCTTGGAAACACGGAGATGCCGTTTGAAATCGTATCTCCCCAAGATCACACATTGCAAGGCTCTAGATCTAGACCTGGTAGTGCTTGGAGGCCTGGCTTTCTTCTTCATACCCGTGTTCTTTGCATCTCTGTAATTGGGGGATCTACCGCCTGGAAACACGAGTGTTAAAACCTTTACCGCAGAGCAGTTTAGGTGAGCATTTTAGCCAGATTTCTTACGAAAACAGGCTTATGCGGTCGTGTGTGCGTACCTTTTGTCTAGCCATGTGTCTGCTATGAGTTTTGAATTCGTTGGCTGTTTTTAGCCCGGTTTGAGCCAAGGAATAGTGATCTTGCAGATGACAGCTCCTAAAGCTTGCATGGAAATAGATGTGGACGCACCGGGAGGTTCTGTGATGGAGGGCAGGTAGCACGCGTGAGCTCCTGGCCAAGTTGTGGCGGGGTTTTTTCCCCCTGGGAGGAAGCACGTGTGCCTGCGTGCCGGCATCAGGGGGGTTTGCTGATGGAAGCCTTGCCCTCGCTATGGCCGGTGGGATCTGACTTCGAAGGTGGCCCTGCTCTGAGCAGGTGCTGGACCAGAGACCTCCAGAGGTCACATCCAACCTACCTGGCTGGTCTTAATGATGGAGAAGACCTCATGTTTCCACCTCGCGCTCTTCAGCTCGCGGCTGGAAGATTTCAACCATCCCTGGGAGCGTTCAAAAAAACGTGTAGACGTGGCACTTCAGGACATGGTTTAAGTGGGCACGGTGGTGTTGGGTTGGTGGTCCGACGCGATGACCTTCAAGGTCTTTTCCAGCCTTAACGATTCTGTGATTCTGTGATCTTAGGACTTGCAGAGCTGGAACTCGAGCTCTCGCTGGCTCGCAGGACCTTGCTGCAGCAGGGCTCCCGGCTGGGCGGCGGGCAGCTCGTAGTTAAGGCTGGCTTAGCCCCAGCCTGGTCCGCTCCCAAGCAAACGCAGTTTATTTGGCAAATCAGAGCAGTGCTTTGGCCGGGCTTGCGATGTGCTGCTTCCCACCCCCCCCAACTCTGGAGAAATAAAGCCAAATCTGTAGCTCGCTAAGTGCTCGTGGCTGCGTCTCCACCAGGAAACTGATGTCTTGACCTGGGTCTCCAGGAGAGCAGCTTTGGGGGTGGAGGGAGGGAATGCTGAGCCTGCTTCGCCCCGCTGCGTGTGCCCCCCACGGCAGCCCGGGTGACCCCAGGAGGCTGGGGGGGGTGGGTCCGGCACCCAC
>NW_010544884.1:0-5361 GCF_000687285.1 Phaethon lepturus
TCCAACCTTAGTGATTCTGTGATTCATTATTATGATACTGCAGTGCTATCATCTAAAGCCAATGCATGGCATTTGGTCAAGTGAAAGAACATAGCACCTGCTCCTAGTACCATACACTCAGATCTGTCTAACAAAAATTAACTGTGAGGATATGCAGATTTTTGAGCCAACCTAAAACATTAGCAAGTTCTTACTGACCATGACTGACTTTTTTCCCCCCTAAATTCATAAGCATATATAAGGCTTCACAAAAGTTTTCCTGAAAGCTTTGTTCCCAGCTTTGATCAACTATGAAAATATTTCAACACATATTTTTCTAGGGTTATTCACTTCTACTCATGGTTCTGACCAAGAGTCAGATCTGAGCTGTCATTATATTCATGTTCATAGCTATTTACACATTGGAAAATTAAAAGCATCTAATATGAGTGACATTCTTTTTAGATAAAAAAGGGAATTACCTCTAGAAGTTAGGTTGTAGTTTAAGCAAATAAAAATTTTGTGAGAAAAAAACCATTTTTTGCTTGATTTATCTCTTTAATTTTCCTATCAAGTGATGATACCTGTGACAGAAATTGAACTTTGTGACAAAGGTACCTTCCAGGTCTCAGTTTTCAAGTACATATATAGTCAGTTTGGAAAATGCTTCAAAGTGCTTCAAAATGTTCAGCATGCAAAGTTCCACCAGTATAACTATGTCAGTCAGCAATATCACCTTCACTATTTGTTTTAACAGATATAAGCAACATAAACTCCTTTGAAGAGAATTATATTACTATGAAGGCTCCATAGATTTCATTTTCATTTCTCAGAGAAAGCACCAGTTTACTGATCTAATCATTTGTATAACAGGTATAGGCAACTTCCTCTTTTGTGCAGTCATTCTTTCTAACAAAGATGAAAACCGTATGATGCAACATGAAATTGCTATCCTATCAGCAGCACAGAGAATGAAACACTGCATATGAAAAGCTGCTATGAAACAGCATCCATCATGAAAGCTCCAAGCACACTTGTCTGTCCTGAGAAAAGGCCAGAAACAACTACCAGAGTCTAAAATCTCCTGCAAGTGGACACACAAGCTATATTTTAAATAGTTGTTTTACTAAGAACAGAGCCAGCTCGCTGCCAGTAAGATCAAGCAACACGACATAGCTCACAACTACATGGCTGAATTCTCTCCCCGAAAGAGGAGGCTGCATCCAAAACTGGCTACAGGGCACTATGCCCTGAACCACGCAAACATTGCCCAGGAGAACGCTAACTGGCATGAGCCAAAATAGTATCACAGGAACCATGCTAACAATTAAACGTCACGTATGACTGCAAGACAGTTCATCAGTCTGTCTAATTACAAGCACAGAAGCAGCCTCGTATTCTGTCTTTACAAAAATGACACTGGTTAGCTTGGTCAGCAAGTGGATCAAAGAAAAGCCACAATCAGGGCAGTTAGTACCGAGGAGAAAGAAACTTGCTGCAAAACTGCTACTTCATTTTACGCTAGCCCTCAGACTAGCAGCCTGCTAATGTTGGGCCTCCTAGACTGGCAGAATTACCTGTAAAAGACAGTCCTCTTCTAAAAAGCTTAAGGGATAGCAAGGCCATGACTAGGGAGGGGAAAGGTCAACACAGAAGAGGATGTTCTACTTCTCCTCTTTTGCAGGGTGGGGGAAGAGAACAGGTCAGGAGAAAGATCATCTCCATTACAACCATCTGCCCTTACCTCTCCCTTTCAAAGAAGGACGCAAGTAAATTGGTAACTACTCTCCTTCCAGACATAATTTCCAGATGCCCGGGGTGGCATTCACTTTTGCTCAAAACCAACTATGTCAGAAAAAAAACCCAAAATAAAAAATAAAAAAATCTCAGTTGATGGAATTTGTGCTCAAATTGCATGTGGCAATTTGAGGCTGTAATTTCACAAAATTAGTTGGCCTCACTGTTTAGTTCATTTAGATTTGACATTTAAACCTTTATAAAATTAAGGGCTAATTTGTTGCAATACAAATTTGCTTGTATGTTTAATTTCTTTCAAAACAATTCTATTACAAAAACAAAAGTCATTTTTCATGAATTAATTCCCCAGTAAGAAATGGTCCTTTCTGCCTCAATTGAGCATGACAGCAGAGTGCTGCCAACAGTGCCAAAGCAAGCTAACACAGTGGCATATCAGCATATACGGCATCACGCCTGACAGCTGGTAATGCAAAGCATAAGGAGATCTTGATTTTCAGGGAGAAGACTAGAAAGACATATAAAATCAGAACAGAAGTGGCAAGCAGTAAGAGATAGCAGAAGAGGAGGATCTTGAGAAATTCAATTTAAAAGTTATTTTTATACTGCCAATGTGACTGCTCTTAGATGAAGGAAAGTAAGCATGAAACAGAAACTGTGGAAAGTGAATCTAAATCCAGTAAAACGTGTCAAGATATTTCGTGAAAAAATCTTATTTGTTATTTATATTTGCATGCTCGGTCTTATGGGAAAAATCCTGAGAGTCAACATGTGCTAAAGAAAAGTAAATCCTTAGCATCAAGAGGTGGCACATTTTGCCACAAGTGCTAATCCAGCCTACAGTCTGCTACACAGAATAGCTACACTAGCTTTAGGGCGGAGATATATTTTAATCTCAGGCAAGTATTACAAATCCACAGGAAAAAAAGAGCAGCATGTGATCACTAACTGGTTTCCTCATGGCAGAAATGGGCTGTTAAAACACTTCAAGAAAGAGAAAAGTCTAGATAACAGGACAAGGCATAAAACCTGTCTCTCTGGGCAAATATAAACATTCACTAATTATATTATAGCATAGCCAGTATTTCTTCCTTCCTATACAGTCTCTAGATTTGATGGTTTGGACAGCTCACATATTATTTCATGCATGTAACCCATGCATAGGTAACAATGCACCTCTTTGGAACTATTGTTCCTGGATGATAAGTCCTAATATATAACCACCTCTCTTAGAAACCACACAAAATCAAAGTCAGAATGTGAACAGGGTAAAGAAGATGGTTTTAGAGACACAAATGCATTATGAAAAAATGGGTTTGGGTATCACCTTCTTTATTGGCTGAAGGTGTACAAGACTCACACTGCTCCTAAAGTGTGGTCTGGTTTGTTTGATAGGTAACTTCTGAATAGGATGAATGAAAATACTGGAACAGATTGTCCCACTTCTAGAAGTGTCTCGAAAGCAAAAATACTGCAACTGATCAGACAGTCAGTATGTGACCAAAGGATGCAAATAATACAACAGTGGCCTAAATCAGACACCCCAGTCTGAAAGGTTTGAAATTATTACTCTAAACCTGTGTATAGCACTGATAGCTTTATTGACTGTAAATACATGAACACCCTTGCATCTGGCAATAAAAAGAAAACAAAATGCCAGAGCTTTATGCACCACATCAGAAAAAGTTATTAGGTTTCCTATTAAAGAGAGACTGAAATGGGCTATGTTGGGTTTGAGTGAATAGTTTTTTAAATTGGCCATTGAGAAATTTATCTACCGTATCCACACTACAGAAGATTACAAATTAGACCTTGGATTAACGCCAGGTACTTGATCTATCTGCTAAATCCTAACTTTACACATATTTAAGAATAGGGTATGCTTAAACAACAGATGCACTAACGTACACGAAGAGTGCCAGTGCCTGAAAAGATGAGTTCATGGTTACCTCTGCTCTTCCCCAAAAAGTGTGCTAATCAATCTTTTTTTATCTTTTTCAGGGAATGCAAGATTTGCCTATAAGCATGTTTACCACATGGATAGTCACAAAGAAGAGAAGCAAACACTCACGAGTATCATCATTCCAGGGAACTTCCTCACAACATCTCCTTCATTGCACCAGTTTCTTCAGTTAAAGGGTCAAAACAGGTCTTTCAGCTGCTTCAGAAAGCATTCAGTGCATGCTTTGCTGCCGCAGCCTTTCCTCAGGTGAGTGTGGCTGTCCTCCTCTAAAAACCTGATATACCTAATAATGCAAACAATTTTATCACTACCTTAGTACTGAGCTTTGGTAAGCTGGACAGCTGGCAGCTTACCTTGGGCAACCTTGCAGGACTGTCTAGCAGAATGCTAATGTGCACCTTTTGCAGTTCACTGCTGTGGAGTCTGAAAGTCACGTCTTTGAATGGGTAAACAATTAGTGCATATTCAAAGCAGAGGAGAGGAGGGAGCTATGTCTCCAGTGGAAATATGCAAGCATTTCACAAGTACAGCCAAGCACACCAAGATTCTTCGGTCCATGAATGCTGTGACCTCCACTTCATGATGCTTGCAGAACCTAATGTAGCAGGTGGCATACTATCGAAGATGGCTTAAAAATAAGATTGCACAAAAATTAATACAATATGGAGATGAAGGTAAAAATAAGGCAAAAATGATCTTTGACGCAAAGAAAAACTAAATCAATGTTAGACACAGTCAGATTTATAATTATCTAAAGAAGGAAGCTACTGACTTGCATTGAAAAGAAACAGTATTTTACTTCATTGTGCTGGCCTTTAGAGAGTGCGATTCCTGGAGAATACAGCAACAAAGCATCTTATGGTTTAGAAACACAAAATACTTTCTGTAATGTCTTAATTTCTTTTCAAATAAATGTGAAAGATTTGGACCCAAACTAGCCATACAGACTTATTCCTGGAGTTCAAAAAACACCTTAAGTCTCTGAATGCACAGTGATTTCTGTTGCCCCTGATCATAAACAGGTCTGCTGGTGTTCCCAGAGTCTGCCAGACACATTGAGTTATAATCTGTTGCTTCATAAACTGGATAAAACTAGACTGTAACAAATGTGACCCACACATAACTTAGCTAAAGAATTTCAGGTGATTAACCTTGGTCAAGCCGCATATTCTGAACCATCCCAAGATCCTAAAAAGTGGTAACAGAAGTCTATAATGTGTTTTAACACAGGTTGACCAATGTTGTCTCTCTGCTCTTTTCTAGCCAATGACTTCTGTCAAAATTTGTTTAGTCACTGAAGGGACTCTGTTCTTCCTGCTCCTATTTTTATACTTAGGCAAGAGATAGGAAAGGAATTAAAAAGAATATTAGCTTAAGTAAGCAGAACTGACTTTGCTGCTACTAGAAAACACATGACCTGTAGGGCTTCATTTTGTTATCTCAAATATTCCACATTTCAGGTAAATTAGAAAATCTCTTTTGAATTAATTTAAACTTCAACACAATGATGCTGCTGAAGCACAAAATGCTAATCAAAAATGGGAGATAAAAAGACCAGCTAAGTCTCTCCTCTATCACTGAAAAATCACCATTTGAGTCCACAGCTAAAAGTAGGTACTCATTGCTTAATGTTAATTCATTCCCATGGCGGGGCAGGGCGGGGG
>NW_010544884.1:5371-5889 GCF_000687285.1 Phaethon lepturus
GGAAGAGACCAAGTGGTTCGGTCAAGTTTCCCAGACTCAGGGCATGTTTATACAGAGAAGTCCAGCAATATCAGAGGAGTTTCTACTAATGGTCCAAACCAGTCAGAACAGTACATCACTCACCTAGCTCAGCAAACATTCAATCTATCCTGAAGTGCATATGTGCTGCATCTAGTAACTGAGGCTGCAAATTTCCCCCTTGGATCCAGTCCTTCCTAATTGCATGGGAAAATTAAAAGAGTGGTTAAAAAACAGTTTTTTATCGCTGTATGACTAGTTTGGAAACCTGTGACAGAATTTCACAGAAATCACCAAAAAAAAAAAAAAAAAAAAAAAGACCAAACCCTCCCCTGCCACCACATCACACATGCAGTTTAAATACTACTACCAGTACACGTTAGAATTATACTTTCAGCTGGATAAAGCAAGCTTGTTCATTTTTCATAACTGGAAGTTTATCAGCAGTGCCTAATCTTTACATAGACCAATTCAACACCACCTGCCAGCGCACAGAAAGT
>NW_010544884.1:5903-20425 GCF_000687285.1 Phaethon lepturus
GGAAGATGTTTTTAAAACAAAGAATTAACATGGGAACGTGCCAGGATAGCAATTCCATTATTTAGTGGCCACAATTAGTCTTTATAGCAAAGTTCGTATCTTGTTTAATTACCACTGTTCCTTCCTGCTTACGTTCAAATTAAACAATATATCTGCATTTGTTTATATCATAACACTTTCCAACATGCACCTTCTAAAAACCCTGTAATACACATATTTTAAGTCCAATATTTCTACATCTACGGTACATATTTCTATTTTTTCAGTTCATGAGTCACATAATGTACCATCCAGCTGTAATTTCTCATGAGACTGCTTAGTTCAGTACAAGAATCTATCAAAATAGCAGTGGCAATGTCTGTTCTCTGCCTCGTACCACCCTCAGACTTTCTACCTTACCCCCTCCATTTCAAGCCTCCTACTTTACTTTTTTGCCCCTTTACTCCAATTCATCAATGTAGATTACACAGAATTACAGAAATGTTGTTTCTAAGGGACTTTCAGAGATAATCCCATTCAACCACCCAACACCAGATCAGCCATGGCTTTGTCTAGCTGAGTCTTCAAAAGCTCCACAACTTCTCTGTGTAACATGCTTTAGTGCTACTTTGCAAAAATATTTCTCCTAACGCACAACCCCAACCTCCCAAGCCACAACTTGCAGCCAATGCCACTTGTTACCAAAAGAGTTTATCTTAACCGTCTCCATAACTGCATTTCGAACAGCTGCCACCTGCTATTACATTTCCCATCTTGTCACGGCTAAGCAAGCCCAGATCTCTCAACCACCTCTCACAGGTTGTGTGCTCTAGGCCCTGATCATCTTGGCAACCCCTCTCCGCTGCCTCAGCATCTTTCTTGAAGGGGAAGGCCAAGAGTCAGACACAGTGTTTCAGGTGAGGCTTCACCAGCATCAAAGAGAAATAATAACAATACTGCTCAATCTGCTAATCATATTCCCTCTCCTGCAGCTCAGCAGGCAGCCTGCCTTATGGATGATGATGGTACTCTGTTGACTCATACTCAACCTGGTGTCCACCACCACCACCTCCAGATCCTTTAAAGCAGGGCTGCTAATCAGCCTGTCAGCTTCCAGCCCCTACTGATAGGAAGTAACAGGGAAAGACACCAGTTTAACTTCTTTCTACAGGTGTATAAAACAGCACATATTGGTACCAATAATAGACCCAGGTTTTCTTGAAAGAAATTTGCTATACACTGGGCACTCAGAAAATTAATCATAAAAATTACAGTTCTGGGCTTTTGAGAAATGGTTTACTATGCAACCAAGTCTCCCCTGAACACTAGACGTTGCATTCAATCTTTTTGGATACAACATGATCAGTAACACATTTCCATAAAGCAGACAACAACGACACACAAAGGACTGCAAAACACTACACCACAAAACTTAACCAACGGCTTTCCCTTCTTTCACCAGTACTGTCCCTCTCTGTAGCCAACCCTTATGTTCCTAAGAGTGACCATGGCAGACCAATCTGAGTAGCATTCCAACCAGCTAGCAGTACATGCTTTAGATCTCCTGTCAACACACGTACCTATGTAACATTATATCGCTAAGCGCATTAGAAGGGCACAGCTTCACAGAAAGCTGCACAGAATGTATGTAGCTCCTAAGCTTTTTATCAGTCTTATCTTCTGGACCGTGAATTTCTGTTATTTATAGATGACTCGTGCACATTTTTGTCTGGATTCTGATTTTGTTTGTTCTTATTAATGGCAGATGAAACCTCAAGTTCAAATACAAACACTTAGCTATATTATATTCTCCTAGGCCAAGGTACTAGAGGTTACTAAGTCTGCTGATGTTGAACAATGAATCTATTAATGTTTGACCCTGTAAAGCAGTCACCCTTTTTCTTCATATCAGTATTTTATGGTCTGCTTTTCTGTCCTCACTTATTTCATAGTATTACGACCATCATCTCCTGTCTACCACAGACCAGTGCATATTAACCAGCGTGCCCTATATTAAGTTCAGTGACTTTACAAACTTTACAGCCTTCAAGCCCAAACAATTTCAGTGGTCCACTCCCAGGAAGAGAAGCAGTAGCAAGTCCTACTTTTCCTGGGTCAAACACATGGCACACCACTTGCCAAGCTCCCAGCAGGTGTACAAACTTGGGAATTCCCCTGCCTACCCAGGCAGGCCACCAGGCCTGGGTCTGTGGGGCAGAGACAGGGACACTATCTCCTTCCACTCAATTCAATGCTGTAGTAGTTCCAGCCTCTGCCAGGCGTACCCGTGCAAGACATATGCCTAGATATGCAAGTTATTCCTGGTTGCAAAGCCAAACAGTAGGCTGGACAAGCCATATTTCTAATGTTCCAAGGTGATTTCTAATCCAAATACCTGATATGAAATCCAGCATCTCAGACACCTGCCAAGTCCAGATTTCCCATTACCTTACCCTCCTCTTGCTGGGAAGGGACAGATGCAGTAGCTCTGAGTATGACACAAAACCATCAGCTCCCTTTCTCCCTGGAGTCTCCAAGGGACAAGGCTAAAGCAGGAACAGAAGCAGCTCTGAGGACTACAGGCATGTCCCTCCCCTTATTTCCTTCTCAGTTACCTTAAATTCTCTGTAGTGTTTTATTTGTCTTACTACAAGAGTAAGGAGATAAAACCATTTAATAGGAAAAAGCTTTTTTACGGAAGTTTCAGTTTATTATTTCCATACCTATGTTGATAGGAATTCTGCAACATCTTAATCATCAACATGGTAAATCCTAAGCAATGTTTAAGCATCATCAAAGATCTTCTTTATAATGTAATAAAGCAAAAGCTACTTCTATGAAATATTAAGTTCCTAAAAAATTAAGCAGTACATTTTTCAAGAACACCTATATGGGTTGGACCTTGCCAACAGTAAAAATAACTTACGAGTTAGAATTATTATGCTAACAAAAATGTCTAACAAAGACTAATATTAAATAGTTATTTTTGAAAATGGGACTTTAGCTTTTAAAATGAAACCTTCAGTATTCAGTCAGAACATGCCCAAACTTAAGTTGACCACGACTTTGTAAGACACGGCAGTAAAGTATACGTATTAAATGGTTTTACTTTCCAAAACAAAAACGAAACATAGAAAAAAATTCACTCTTTTGTCAGAGGATTGTTCATGGTTTGTTTTTTTTAAACAAATGTAAGGGTTTACATAAAAATGATTTGCAATTTTTACTACAATTGAAGCCCCAGTATTATTTAACCTAATCTTGGTCTTCATCTTATTCCAGTGGTAGGATCTTCCATTATTTAAAAGTCATTTCCTGCAAATGTTTACAATATACAGACTATTGTATCAGTAAATCTGAATGCTAAGTATTCATTATCAGTAGATACTACCAGCAAGAGACTGTGAAAAGCAGAAAACATGACAATGCCAATCTGTCACTCAGCTTTTAGAACTTCAGGCTCTCAATATACTTTATGTAAAAGAACAAAATCTCCAATCCTGCTAAGATCTTCTACAATCCTATATAAAAACATATATGTGTCTGTGTATACACATATACCTAAAAGGCAACCATGAAACAAGACAAGAATTAGAAGTTTCTTGGTTCAGTTAGTACACATAATGAGGCCAGATATCTCTTTCGTCACCTGCATATGGAATAACGAACAGTTATAGAAACAATGGAACAACTCCAAGTGCACAGTAATATGCTCAAGAAAAAAAATCCAAAGTGATGGAAGCACAAAGACATAGCCAGGAACAGCCAAAAGACGACTTCTTTCTACAAAATTTTGCATGCTACATATTATAAAATATATGAAGTCTAGTGAGGAGTTTACATTCTGTCCTGCACCTTTTAACTTCGTATTTTAAGTGTTTTGTGGAAAAAAACCTTGATTTCTAAATCAGCCATTTTCTTTCATGTTTTCATGAATGTTCAACATATCTGTCACCAAAATTGTTAGAGTACTTTGAATGTAAGCACCACGGTGGCAGCTGTGTACCTTTCCAGTATATGTTCATTGCTCAGCTACAGTGAGTCCTCATTCCTGGGTGGGACTCACACACACTATTGCAATATAAGTAACCACAACAAGAGGCACCAATTTTTTTCAGCAGGAATATCAAAGTATTTTAATACACATACTATGAAGCCTTTCTACTTGCATCACCATATAATTCTACTCTGGTTTTGGAGTTAAAGATAACCAAAAGTGTATGATGGCAATTGAGTATGCTGGTCCTCTACCCAAGCAAACAAAGAAAAAAAAAATTTCTTTCTGCATTTTAAGTCTAATACCTCTGCAGCAATTCTTCTATGTCTACTATACGGAGGCTATACATTCTAACAAAATCTTACTGTAAAACTCAGAGTGTGTGTTGACTATTTGTGGCTAGTACATATATTCTTTATGGCTGATGGTCAATTGGCATTTCATGGGCACAGGCTTTTTATACTTTAATGTTTCCCTGCCTTATTTCCTAAAAAAAACCCCACCAAAACAAAACAAAAAAACCCAAACAAAAAACCCCAAACAAAAAACCTGCTTCTGCTGCATTTATCAAGACTAGGATGAATGCGGCAAACACACCCATCCCCACCGATGAATATATAAGTCACTTTGAAATGAAAAATTTCCATTTCAGTAAATATACTACACTGTAAAGTACTGAACGTTCACTAGAGAGCTGCTTAGCCACTGCAGTTATTGTCTTATTACAGAACCCTGGACTGAAACGTGATAATATAGTATTTACTGATGCACCGTATTCATTGAGAGAAAAAGGCCTGAAAGACAGATATAATGGGGAAAACAGCAATATGAAGAACACCTGCTAGGTCAAGCCAACTGCTAAGCAGCCAACCACATTTTCACTGCAGCACTTGCCCTTTAGCACAGGCATGGGTTTCCTCAGTATCATGGCAGAACCATGATGCCATCACCTTCTCAGAAGAGTTGGCAGCCTGGGGTCCACTGGGAAGACATATAAACTCTGGTAAAATATGATTTATAACAAGAAAATGACAGTGCTGATGGCCCTCCATAAGTGGAAAGACCCAGGAATTTCTGCTTATCTCAAGAATGTGAATTTTTTTGTTATTCAAATACTTTTCCTACTGATCTTATGGCTATAGAAAGATGTTGACCAACGAGTACAGCCAGCACATCTTTAGTAAACCCACCATTATGCAAGAGGTCTTTTCAATGGAGAGGAGGAGGAAAAGAAAAAACAGTTAAAAATGAGCTATTGAGAGATTACAATCAATCTTAATTCAAGACAATGGGATAGCCAGTGCAGCACAAACTGATAACGTTATATTATAATCACCTCCAGGAGTACAGTGAAGGAGTGTATTTCCAGGTTTACAGTTTTGTTTTGTGGTGTTCTGGTTTGTTGGTGTTTTGTTGTTTTGTGGGTTTTTTTAAACAAAATATAATAGAACCACTGATCTATAAGGCATTCTACATCAACCCTTACAGGCTAACTACACACATTGTATTTCAAAAATTATTTTCTGCTGGAACCTTATTCTATACCACTTCCATCAGGACAGTAATGAACAGTACGCTATTGTAACTTACTGTTTGAACTCAGTTTTTCTCATAAACAAATAGTTTTAATTGTATGTACACAATACTGCTGTAAAGGTAAGCAAATCCAAAGTGAAACTGGCAGAGGATAAACCGCAACAAGAGAGATGTGTGAGAGAATTCTCCAAGCAGATGATAAGTCTGAAAATGACTCAGTAAGCTCCTAGGAAGGATATTATTTCACAGCAGCCACTTCTGAAAGCACAGCAAAACACAGTAGAAGTCCTCTGCTATTTCCTCTGTAAGCCAACCACCCCAGCTATGAATACAGCATCATGACGCCAGCCTGCACTATAAGAAAGGCAGATAAGCAAGTCTAAGCAAAAAACAGAAAGCACTTTTTTCTTGTATGTGGAATGAGCAGTCTAAGACAGAGTTAAATGTTGTATTTTAATAACTGTTGTACATAATTGCAAATCAAAAAACAAAGACTATTTTAACTTAGTGGAAGACACCCTTTCCCCAAATTTATTAATCTGAAGAGAAGTATTTGGCAAGGTGATTTATTTGCTTGCACCACCTAGTGGGGCTTAGTTTAATCTACCAGAATAGTCAAGAGTTCAGTCGTGTTCCTACCTCATGACATTAGTGACAGATCGCATTTTCTCTCAACATGCTTAGTATTTCAAGCCTGCATGACCCACTAAACAGCACTACACTTCTAAGCTTCCACACATCTACAAAAACATAGCACCAAAAAAATGCTAGAAAACAATTCCTATTTTGCTTGTGTTAAACAAGTTCAGAACAGAGATGTCATAGAAAACTATTTCAGAATGTGATGTTTATGAGTTTCTAACTGAAATACATGTCAACAGTACCTTGTGAGGGTGTACCATAGATAGCCTCAATAGTCTTAACAGATTGTGTTATGTGAGAACAAGGCTGCACACTGAGATTTGGAAGATTTCTACAGGGCTTTTAGATCAAACCTCTGGCAGAGACAGGCACATGGTGCAAAGGGCTCTGTCTGCAGGAAAGAGGGTTCATCAGGGAGCAGCAACCACATGCGCTAAAGTCCAGCTGCAGCAGGAACGAGCACCTACACTGCTTTGGTTGTAAGGGTTCCTGGTGGCTCAACTCCACTCTGTGCTTCTAAGTTGGCTGCTTTATAACGCACTGCCCCAACACAAAAAATTTATTACACAAAGTCCAGCCACTCTGGAAAAGTCCTTTTCTCAGGTCAAATCCCAACCTGATACAGACAAGAATTCATTAAATATTTAAATACAAGTCCTGAGTGGCATAGGTGAACTGATCTAGAATGCATTTTTCCTGTAGTTTTTCCTAAAGAAAAATATATATACTGTAGTAAGAAGTCCGTTGCATTTAATCTGGAGCATAAATCATGCTACACTAGAGAACGTTTTTTTAGATGGGGCAACTAAATAAATAAGAGATCAGTGCCAAAGTGTTTCTAGAGCTCCTACCTGTTTTCCAGAGCAGGGACCTTAAGCATTTACAGAAATTCACACTGCCTTTTTTCTTTGTAACATTCATTATTTCAGCTTAATCAGTATTAGTTCTCACTCTAATACAGACTTATATTTGTAACTCATTAAGATGAGAAAGGAAAAAAATACTATGCTCACTTTACAATAAGGAACACATCACAAGTGTTTTATTTGGATTCACAGGAAGACTTTAGGGTATAATGCAAAAATTTTTACCTTTCTATAAACTTCCAGAAAGGATAACATTTTCCATTTCGCAGTGGTTTATAAAAATAATCAGAAACAATGCCTTTTTTCCCAGAAGAAATAAGACACTAGTAACAACTGCGCTGACATGTACGCAAAGCCCCAGGCTATGGTACTGTCTAGGACAGTTAGGTACTATCTACTACTATATGATAGAATCATATTCTAACAATATCGGAGGATTACTGTGCTGCAACAAAACTGACACCACACAGTCCTTTTGAAGAGAAGGCAAGAAGTGAGTCAGACTGTATTTTAAAGAAAGGATAAAGGGTTTTTTGTTTCTCTTTTTGTATGCCAACTTTTAAACTGTTTCAATACTCATACAGAGTACTCTTTCAGGATAGAACATTAAAGTGCATTTTCATTTTCAGAGTTTTCTTATTTGCTTAAGGTTTCAAATGGGCCATTTTGCTCTATGAGGACTAAGATCAAATTTAAGGCTTAATAGCTGCATAGGAAGTAGAAAAGAAACAATGCTTGCAATCTTACCCCCCGTACATTTGATGTTCACCCACATAAAAATCTAATTCTGCACAACTGTGAAGCAATACATAGGCAAACACTAGGCTTCACACGCAATATCACTGCAGAATGCTGACTCCATTCAAAAAGACAAAAAATTGTCAAAGCCCAGACTTTAACCACTGACATCAGAACATAGGTTCAGACACAAAGGCACAGGCAGCTGACTGTATACGTTATTTTACGTAAACCTGTTACGTGTGGGCAACTCTCACACCTAAACTTACCAACGCGGCTCTTTCTTGAAACTTTGATGTCCAAGAATTTTAAAGGTGCTTTTGCCACTCCTGTACTGAAAGGAGCGCTACACGGTCAGTTGACCCAGCGTACCATCCCATTAAGAACTCCCAGTATTCCCACTGCGGGACCACATTTATCAGGAAGACTTTTGGTCATGTTTATATCACGAAAGGCATTCTCAGAGCCTATTATATCACACAGGTTAAGACTGCAGTTACTCAGAAAACCATATGCAGAAAAGAAAATACGAAGAAAAAAATTCATAAACCTTTCACCCATTTTTACACCAAAATCACAAAAGTATCTCCTTAAAAGGATCTAATGGACTCCAGTACTAAAACTTCTTTATTAATAGTGGTCCTTATTTTTTTATTTTAAAGACAATGAGCTGCTTATCAAGGATTTCTAAGTGATAAAAGCTGAGTATTAATCGTATTTGTCTTAAAATTTCATTTTTATTTTTTAATGCTTTATGAAATGGCCCTCATATTTTCTGTTACATTTCTTCTCTCTTTACTTAGCTTCTGTCTAAAGCACTGGTGGTTGCTATGGTAACTTTGGCTTTTTTCCCCCCCACTGCTCATGCAGGTTTTCATCAAATCCAATGACTTTTTTTAATCTTATCTGCTCTATAACAATAGTTCCTCAACTAAGGTGCTGCATACTGTACCAGATGAGAATCCTGCTATTTCACAGTAGTAACTGGAAAAATGATAAGTTTTGTGGAATTTTGAAAACTAGCAAATGAAGTGGAGTTTTTTGGTTTGTTTTTTAAAGGTCTGAGTATATTTCTTTCTTTTAATCTGAACATTATTCAGGTAAAATATACTAATTAATGCACCAGTAATTGTAATATAAAGCAAATCTTATAAACAACAACACATAAAGAACAAAAGACCTTGTGCGGTAACACTTTTTTTTTTTTTTAAATTAATCACTATTGTTTCATGTAGACTAAGAGGGACAACTAACCAAAATGAGAATGGCTAAATGTGCTTAAGCTCCACACTACCACTGCAGGTTAACATCAGTTCAAACTTCCCTGTCACGGAAAAAAATAGTTCTCATCACTTTTAATAAAATATTTCTTAAGATTAGCACAGTCTGTCATCAAGTTGGTCTACAACCTACAGGAAACAATCTGTGTATGCCAACAAACAGACGAAGTACATGCAAAAGCTTGAGCTATCTCCAAACGCTTCACTAAGATTCTACTTTTAAATCTATCTTTCCAAGAATATTTAAGTTTAGGGCTAATTTCTTCAGTGTGGGTTTGTTCTTGAAGTTTTTCTTTTCCTTGAGTTAATGCAAAGGGGATGCTGTCTTGGTATTTTCTACAGGACAATGTAATCTTTCTCTACTCCAGATAGGAAGCACCTCTCATTAGCATTTACCACCTTACTCACAAAAAGTAACTCAAACACACATAGGGATTCAGTCAGACAAAGCCAACTAAACTATGACACAAAATTCATCCAACATACAGGACTGAGCATTAAATACATAAATCCACACCAAGCTATCAACAACAAACAGATTAACTGTCTCACTCATTAAGTAAGGTCCAAAAGTAGCATTCCTGAAGTTTTACTTGGATATGGTTACCTGAATATAGCCTCTAACTTTACTCTGGAATATATGTAGGCGGGCCTGTGCTGGAGACAGTTTGGTCCAGGTCAGTAGAGTAGGCTACTGAAACAACCTCTGCAAAAATTAATTCACGTTTAATACTGTCATCCTCCTATGCAATATCAATGATGTGAGCAAAAAATAGAAAGGATTTACAAACTAAATTCTATTTCATAGAATTCAGCCCTGAGAATGACTTTACATTAGTTTTTTGGGGGATGGGTTGCATGCAACATCCATTTGCCTCTACAATGATAATTCACCTTTGTCATATATTATGGATGTGGAAATTTTCCTTCATTTCAGGTTTTATAAACAGAAACACATTATGTTTTTTGACTTGTGTAGACAACCAACATGTATATTTCTGTTACTTCTGATTATATTGACTTCCTGATCCCTCCTCTCTTCTTAATTTTTTTCTCCCAATTCAGTTTGAAAAGCAGCATACCTAAAAATTACTCTTTTATTTTACAAGGACAATTACCAGTGAGAATAAATAATCTACAATTTGCTTCACTTCATTTCAGCAATTTCATTTCTTTTCAAATTTCTGGTGAAGTTATCTTTATTATATAATTATTCTTTTGTACCATTCTGATTACATTTAGCAAAATAATCTGATTACTAGATGAGCATAGTAGGCACAAAATGCATTAATACATTAATCATTCCCTCTTTCAATTTGTATTACACTAGCTTTACTGAGACTTCAGTTTGTTACTGTGTGCATGTTGCATATTCATTTGGCACATTGAAAGATGGTGGGATTTCCTCAGTAGGTGGGATTTCCTTTCCAATGATATCTATATCAGCCATAGTTTCTACAGCTTTCTCTTATGCTCACAGCCAGATATAGGCAACAGTTACATGACGATTAGGTCTGTTCCATAGCTGCATTTTTTAATATAATCACTAACATGTAAAATGAGCTCCACACCCTGCCCCCCTGCTTTTTTTCCCAGTCTCAGCGTGTCTTGTAAAGGACTTCATTTTACATCCAGAAAGAGGAAAGAAACAGTTAGAAACCAGTAAGAAACAATTATCTAGGATATCTAAACACTCAACTAAGTACCTCCTGGGTGATGCACTACCATAAATAAATTCCATGTCATACTACTAATCACTATTATGCTAAGGCATCGCTTGCATCTATTACTACCAGCCATAAAGCTCACATATGTGTACACAAAATTCAATAGTGATAATGATAATCTTTTAAGAACTGCACTATAATTTTAAGTGCTTTATATTTAGTATTAGATTAATTTAAGAACAATCATAATTTGGCACATAATTACCAAATGACTCATGTATACTCTCTTATGGTGTTAAAGAAGTAATTATGTTTGCATAAAACCCTGATAGCGCAATATAATAAGAATTTTGTGACCAATAATGAAAGCCCTCTGTTTGCAGAATATGTACACCACAAGTGCATTCTTTTTCCACACTCCATCAGCAAACTGGAAGCATGTCCCTCTAACCTTTCAACAGCTACCAGTGCTGCTGAAAGCATCCCACAAAAAATGGCAACTGGGGAAGCTGTTTTCATGGTGCTGCTTAGACACTTGCTCATTAGTAATGGAACAGACAAACACACATCACTTAAAATACAACGATTATTACTATAAAATATTTAGAGCAACCACTGACATAAACCACCTTTGAATCTATGGCATTAAAAGTCTTCCTGCTGCAGTTAGCGTAGTACTTTCTCTTGTCCTTCCTAAATTACTTTATAAACTCACAGATTAATATGCAGTCTAATATTTTTCAATAATGCCATTAGAGTCACAAACCATGTAGAAATACTCTGTTTTAAGGACAATTTTCCATCTAACCACATTTTTGTGCACATAGTTTCCAGTTTTAAAACATTACAGCAGAGCGCAGATTTATCAATTTTACAGATACACCATATATTTTTATTGAGACATTTGTAAAAGCTCCTAAGCATCTAATAAGACAGACGTCAGCTCAGAATATTTTGTAATAAAGTACCTATTAGTAAAAATTATATCAGAGGGAAACCACACACAAAGGAAAAAGGAACTAGGTCACTCTATTTGACAGTTAAGGAAGAAACAGAGGTTATGTCCTCTAGGGCTGAGATTTAGAGCAGTTTCACTTAGTGGCTGTTCTGCTCCAATTCCCTAGATAAAATTTAGACCTACAGCAAGCAGTCTTCATTCCTATTTTATTCTAGCGGGAAGTCATGGTTCAGACTCTTAAGTAACCAATAGAAAAAAAAAATACTAGTCAGTGGGGAACTATGAAACTTAAATATTATGTTAAATTGAGATAAACCTTACAGTAACTACAGGGTTCATTATATTCTCATGAACTAAAATGAGTCATAAATTGCTAAATATGTAGATATGTAACTTTAGCCCTACTATTTCAAACAGAAAAATATTACTGAGATCTTAGAGCAGCTGAGACATACCCATGGCAACGTCTCACTTGCAGGTAACACAGGACTAGAAATCATCCAGGAATACAAGTATCCCTTTCTGATTTTTATCTCATTCGAATTATTTAATACAATTATAATTCTATATGCACTACCCCACCTGCCAAATTCAAATAGCTACTGTGGAACTACAGGAAAAACATACTTTTATCTGCTGCTTTCACACAGTTTACACCTAAGTAATCTTTCCGATTGCATAGAAAATCTAACCATTCCTATCCTTCAGAGCGCTGTGCTGCTCAGGAGGAAATTCAGCCAGATTTGTCCCTAGTTTAGGAAAGCTTCTGCCAGCAGAACCGTTGCCCTGGACTGCAGTTCCAGGAAGGCAGCCATGGGGAAAACATATTGGCACCAAGCAGCTCCAGCCCTCCTGTCCTCCTAAGAGCCCATCTGGGGTCTGCACAAACTGAAAAGCAAGTCGTGCCGTCCAGCATGATGCCTTCAGCCTCTCTGGCCAGCACAGCCTAACCACAGATTATCTCTGCCCCCTCCATGATACAGTGCCCTCAGTGAGGAGCAGAAAGACCATCTGTTCTCTCCTTGCAGTTAATCTCCCTCCCAGCGAGGGCAGCAGGCTCTGCTAAGCCAGAAGAGTGCAAATTATACAGATCAACAAACTGCCTGGGACCGGCTATGGTACAGGTACATACTGTGGGATACACATTTTTGTGGCTTACTCTGATAGCCAATTTGGCTTTTCTAAGCAGAATAAATGAGCCAGCTTTGGCTTAAGAACATGCAATGTCCCAGGCCAGAAAAACCACTTTCAGTAATGGTTGACTTGATGAGGGTACTCAGATTCCTAATGTCAAACTTTTTGCAGAATACGTACAAGAGGTAGCCCACTTCTACAAAGTACCCTTCCACACACCTTCTGAAGCTGTAGGAATCCAAACATCTGCCATCTATCATTCATGACTGAAAAAACAACAATCTAATAAACTTTTTTAAAATTGAGATAAAACATAGTAAGAGTAAAAAGATACTGGCAATTTAAAGATTATAATCTGTTTAAGATTATTATGAAAGATTAGCAGTTTTTCCTTATCCTTCAATCAGAGTGTCTAAAAATGTACCAATACATGTCCAGTCTTTTCTATTCAGTCTTTTCCTCTGCATCTGGTCCCTGCAGAACTGATTTTTTTCTATTTTTTACATAGCAATTACACAGAGAATTACACTGAAAATACCACTGTTAATTAAAAATCCAGCAACAGGAGGCAGGAGGAAGGTGCAACACTGTTAATTTTTTCAGTTTCTGATCAGCCATTCCCTTAATACTGGAACAAATTTGTATGTCAGCTAGACTTCAGCAACAGGGCTTTTTTAACCAGTAGGAACAGAAACTTAAAATAAAATAGCTATCACATAATTCCAGGAATTTATGCTAAAGCAACTGTGAAGACCGATACTCAACATTTATCCATCACTTCCCCACAGGAAGGGAAATCCTAGCCTCCACTGTGCTCTTGCCTTCTCTTTGGAACTACTGGATTGGACTATTCATGCCTGAACACTTGGCAGGGGTGAGAGGAGACATGTTCTCCCTCTCCAAATTTGCTTCTAAATCCCCATCCCTGCCAGTCACCTGAATGCTATTCAGGTAATGCTGTGCTCTCACCAATTCCATATAGTATGTACAAAGTGAAAGTGGAATTCTGAAACAATACCGGTGGTGTCAATTTATGGTTTTTGGAATTCCAATGATTTTGAACCATTCCTGCATCCATAAGAAACAGAAATATAGTTACGTTACCTAAAAACCTAGTAATTTCAGTTTGCAATGAAAATAAGTTTGTTCCATTTATGATACAGGAATATATTGCTTTCAGTGGCAATAAATTCTGGTGCTATATTACAAAATACGAACACACCTCTATACATATACACACAGTAGGAACTTCCAGTTCATTTTGTGAAAGAGAAATCCTGCCTGTCTTTATGTTCCAAGTTAGATCTGACCTTTAGGCAGATGACTAAGGGGTTTTCAGGCTTTTTAGTTCTTTGTCAATATTATGTAAAGTTGCATCCAATTTAGTCTTGCTTTTTTAACAGTGACTGGCACAATGGAGATGGGTGTCACCATTCTATGAAAGCTGAACATCCACAGTTGCCACAATATTATCTTGCAGCCCCAGGAACTTCTGAAGAGTAACTGAAGCCAACTGAATTAAGTTTGCTAGGATTCAAGAGACACCACAACATAGCCAACCCCTGCATAGCTATTCCTCCAATTCCCCTTGTATCCCACTTACCTCTTTTTTTCTTTTTCCGCTTCAGGGGATGCAAAAAACTCTATTGTGTTTCACTACTTTTTGTTTGTTTCTCCTGGTACTTACCAATACCAACCTTTTGTGCAAACAGGGTCTCCTGCTGA
>NW_010544884.1:20456-23565 GCF_000687285.1 Phaethon lepturus
AAGTTCTTTGTTTACAGAATTACTGTTTACAGAATTACTTTCTTTTCCTGAAAGATCAATCTTACCACACAGATAATACTCTACTGTCCTACAAATTTCATACAATAATCTTAGTAGTAGCTTAGACACTTTGGTAGATGTATTCAGCATCTGTTATTTCCCCTCCCACAGTTTCTATGGATTTCTGATACCCCTGACCAAGCACATAAACCAATCTCATTTTGTAAAGAATATTAAACAGTGTTCAGCAAGCCATCTGTAAATCCACTTCTTTATGTAATCAGAATCGCCTTTTGTAATAACCTCTAGTTTTCTTTCCATCCTTTGATGCAATTGTGACTTCCTTGCTCTCCTGTTGCCACGAATTCACACTAGTCTATTCAAACAGCTAACCGGATAGAAAAGAGATGCCTAGCAATAACGCAATGCTTTTTTTGGAGTTCAGCTCTTCTCCTCTCACAACTCGCATTTCACTTTTTTGCTAAAGAACTACGGCCCTTAGTATGCTCACTATGAAGCATAACTACTCTGAGTGTAGTACAGCATTCAGAAATGAGCAGTGCAGGGAAACTTCTTACTATCTTCCGGACCATCATGCACCTTACTAAAAATCAACAAGGGCTTCAAGGACTTGTATTTAAATAATAAATTTAATAACTCCATGACAAGAGCTTTGTCCCACCAAACACCTGACATGAGAAAGGTTTCTCCTATTGGGAGGGCTGGGAGATACAGATAGAGATCATTTTATGGTCTTTTAGCCGTCAGTTATATAAATGTGTTGTGAAGGCAGAATGCCCCTTTCTCCCCCACAGCTTTGGACATGACTTTTCAGTGGCAGAAATCTCTGACCATCTGGCAAGTAATCCCTCTGGCACTCAAAAATCAAGTGTAAGCTTTTTCACAGTATCAAAACAGGGAAAGGGTAAGAGTATTTGCATATGCCTTAATACTGTATTTAAAAAAAAAACACAACAAAAAACCCAGCAATGTTGCTTGAGCCCTGGAGGCTTAATAGTTATGTGCCCAGATTATTTCTGGGGCATAAGGAATGCTAACGCATGCTTGGCCACTAAATTCCAAAGACCTAACAGTCACTGCTTCAAGCTGCCTGTTCACTCTTTGCACTCAGTTTTTCTACCTCCTAGAAATTTTCTTCTAAATCACACAAAAAGTATATCCTAACAAACATCAACAGCAGCTCTGCTACTTTTGACAGGAAGTAAATAATAGTAATAGAATTTTATTGAAATTATCATGCTATCTCCAAGCACTGAAAACATGCCAAAATTATATGGAAATATTTGCTGGTCAGACTTATGTCAAATGATACAGCTGTTTGCATGGTCTTCTTGAGAGGTGACATACAGTACACAACTACAGAAGTACCTCTAAGAACAGACATTAATTTGTATTTAGCACCTGGATAGCAAAGCAAGAAGATCAAGTCAGGACCTCCATATAAAGAGCACTAGAAAGACTAACGAGCACTTCAGGAGACTAGAATTGTAGAGCATCCCACTCAACTGCAAAAACAACAGCAGGTAAACATCACACAAGGGAGAAGAGGTGAAGAAGAAACAATGAGAGAAAATAAGAATGTTACATAGAAAACCTGTAAAAAGGAGTGGGTAAAGGAAAACAAAGTAAAAAAATCTTGACTGAACACCCTTTGGTTTCTGGATATTCTCAGCTATCTAGTTGATGTAAAAACCTACTAAATTTACTGAAGATCTCCCTCAAAATCTACCATGCAACAATTTTAGACATTACCTGTCTATTCCCCAACACTATTCTGTGTATAAGTCAATTGCCATATGGAAGTCACTTATGAAGAACATGTAGCTTCTGGACTTGATTGAAAAGCTGAAGTTAACAAAAATACTGCCATTGACTTGTATGTGCTTCACAGGACCTCTACAGACCAAGACATTTGTTTTGGTGTCAATGTCTATTAAAATTGTATGTAGGAATAACTATACGTAGGTTCAGCAAAGTAGCATTCTACTGAAAACAATGTGAAATGATAGAAGCACAACCTGGTACTAACAGTTGAAGATTCCTAATAGAAGAAATGCACGATGCCACATAAAATATCACTAGAAGTTGGAGGAAAAGGGAAAAAAAAAAAAAATCACCCAAGACCAAAGAAAATCTGACTCAAGAGCTATAGTTTTGCAACAAAACGTATTTTCTTACAAAAAAAACATAATCTGGCAAAAGGCATGGTCAAAAAAACACTTTCAAATGAACAAATAATATACTATTCAAAGCTGCTTGTTAAAGTATCTTGCTAAACAGGGACTGTGATTGGCAAGCATAACACTTCAGTATATTTAGAGTCTTTCCAACACAATTTATACCTGCAGCTCCTTTTGATATTGTCAGTCATCCTTATTTATTTTATACTGATGTTATACTAAAGAAATTGTACCCTCCTATATAATTTCTCCTACTATAATACTAAAAGCCTTCATATAAATTTTAGTTGCATTACCTTGAAAAGTCTTTTACACTAACAGGTATAGAAGCGTATGTATATGTGCATATATATATATTGATCTCTCTCTAGGCAAGCAAAGAAAAAACAGATTTACAAAATACTTTAAAAAATATAGCAATAATATTTAACAGCAAATATTAGTTCACACTTTTTTTTCATTACTTGCAGGTTATTGAAACACACATGGATCAAAAAATCCCCACTTCATAAATTTATTCTGCTATAACAGTAAGACATTAGAGGAAAATACACTGCCTGTGTAACTGATTAGTGTGTTTCGTGGAAAAAAAAAAATTATGAAATCCATCTGAAGAGGTTTCCAGAAAGAACTCTGCTACCTGAAATTAACAGTTTCATAATCTCTTATGAATAATAACAATCATCATCATAATCATAATCTGATGAGTAGAGACCTGCTAATTTATAAGTACTTGCTCTATTTACACACTACGCTGAAACTGAAACACGTTACATCCCCACAAGGTTGCTGTCCAACGGGAAATAAAATTAAAATCTTACATTATCCCAGCAAATTTACACCGAACAACAGGAAGAGCTCAACCCCTCCTTTCCTTCCCCATCTACGGTAATTTCAAACCGACGATG
>NW_010544885.1:0-1641 GCF_000687285.1 Phaethon lepturus
TCTGTTTTGCCTGTGACAGTAATTGCTGACTAATCTCTCCCTGCCTGTATCTCGACCCATGAGCTTTTCGTTATATTTTCTCTCCCCTGCCCAGCT
Organism: Phaethon lepturus; assembly: GCF_000687285.1. Classification (NCBI taxonomy): domain Eukaryota; kingdom Metazoa; phylum Chordata; class Aves; order Phaethontiformes; family Phaethontidae; genus Phaethon; species Phaethon lepturus. The sequence continues at coordinate 97 of NW_010544885.1, forward strand.
GAGGAGGGCAATGATAGAGTGGCTTTGGTGGACAGCTGGCAACCAGCCAGGGTCAACCCACCACAAGGAGACAGCACATTCTCCCTGTGTGCCCCATACATGATTTGGGAGTGCTGAAGCACTTTGTAACCTGCTGTTGAAGACCTATCAAGAACAGCTGTTACACAAGGGAGCAGGCTTGTATTTACTGGCAAAGCAACGTCTTCCTCTGCAACACAGCTATATCGTATGCAAACAACTTGTACTCGCATTAATGATTTCAAAAATCCCACCCAGGATGCCAGCAGCAGATGACTGCATGTGTAAGCGTGTACCAGCACGTGGCCATGCGAGACCTCTGGTGCTAGCAATGCACTTGCAGCACGACACCTGAGAAAACACGTGGTTCTGCTCCCTGAAACAGCCCATGAGTTCCTCCACGTTTGCCATAAAAAAAATAATTCCCTGCAACAGGTGGTGTTTTTCCAGGATAATTTATCAGAGACACCAGTGAAGGGTCCCACACTAGGAAACAGAGGAGCTCCCCCATCATTTCCCACTACTGCTTCCAGTTCACCAACCACACAACTGTTCAAACAGGAGATAGGACTTACGAGTTCACACACAATACTACGATGTTTTTCCACAGGTTCCTTGTTCCCACCACTTTAACAATGCAGACTTTCTTCGGCCTCCTGGTGATCTCCTTTTCCAGCTCTGAAACAAACCAAATCAAAATTATTCTTTCACTGGGGAGAAGGAGAAGGAGAAGCTTTGCTCGTGAAGTACAGATATTCTGAGGGATGTTCTGGAGAGCAGGATACTATCAGTTACACTACAGGAGCTATAAAAACACTGAACAACCTGCCTGAAGTCCACCTCAGGTTCCTCCTATTCTTCCAGGCTTCCCTTAACCTTCTTGGGTCTGAAAAACTACCCAAGAACTCCTTCACACTCCAAACCTTCTCCCAGCTTAAAACGTGTACGTAAAATGGGGGTAGTACAGAGCCTGGTCCCAGCAAGCTTGATAGAAAATCTCCTGAAGAACTTCAGGATTCTGCTAATTTTTAACCCCCTCCACAGGCAGGACTGTGCTTGTGCAGCTACAAGACCTGCTGCCGTTCTGCAGCGCACACCTGAAAAGCCATGGAAAGGTCTGGAGCTCAAACTCATTTTCTGTGGGAATCTTTTGAGGTTTGTTTAAATCCAGGTTTCAGAAAGAAGTGGCTAGGAGACTATGTCAGCTCTTCCTCTTCCCACCCCACTTTTCAAATATTTAAAATTGTTCTGATGGGTCTCCTAAACAGAAGACATTTCCTTAAAGAAAAATCCTTGGGCATCATCAGCCGTGACGTCTTTGCGTTTCAGAACCAAAGCCTCACCATGTCCTTGAAGTGCCGGGCAGCTGCCAGCTAACTTTCCTTTGCAATGCTGTAGTAGCACACAAGCCTCGCAAATACTGCGTCTGATATTCTTGTTGGCACGGGACAAAAAAGAAGGGCGCTGCTTACTTCCCAAATATTAGCGTGGAGCTTGAGCACCCACCTAAGCACGCCAACAAAACCG
>NW_010544885.1:1675-6888 GCF_000687285.1 Phaethon lepturus
CTCTTTCCCCGCTAGAGGATCGGCAAGAGAGCTGCAAGGGCATAAAGTCTGGTAAAAACAGAGGCGGCTGTGGCTATAAAGAAGCATCACGAAAACGATGCGCTCCGAGAGTACAGGCTAGGGCTGGTTTTTAGGGCAAAGACGTGTGCCGCTGCTTCCTAGGCGGAATGTCCCTAAAGGCGGCCGCGCGGCCCTGTTCCGGACGGCGCACCCGCTCCCTTCGTGCGTGCGCAATTAGCCCGGGTGTCCTCAGTCGTCCGCACCGGCCTGGCCTGCCCTCCGCCGTACTCCACTGAATAGTCATCGCTATAAGAGATGCAAGATGGGGGCGGGGGGGGGGCGAGCCCCGGGAAAAGAAATTAGATAAATCACCCTAATTTACAAATAAAACAAAAGACACGTTTGTCTGCTGTTACTTGAAAATTGTATCATAAAAATAATAAGTCAAAGAAACACTATTTATATGCAAATAGTTGAGCTATTCACTGCTTACTGGTCACTCCCAGTCTGCTACCTAGAGTATCTACAGGGAATGCTTCTGAGAAAAGCAGCAAAGGGTATTTTACATTAATGATTGTACTTAAGCAGAGTATTGCCATACTACTTTCCTCACTGTCTGATAATATCCATTTCTCCCCAGAATCTATGCAGCATGAAGCTCACAAAAGCATAAAAACAGAGGTGGAGCAAAAGAGGAAATTGGTCAAATTAATAATTGTACTACAGGAGCACTCAGCAGGCTCAGCAATGGATCAGGGCTATATTAAAAAAAAAAGCAATAAAAAAGGACGGTACCTAATCTCAAAGAGCAAGGTCAAAATGATTTTTGTAGCAAGATTCTGGAAAGTAGCAAGTGGGAATAAAATAATTCAGAACAACTGAAGCAGTTAGATAAAACATAGTTATAAAGCCTATAATTGAGCCCAAGCCAAACCTCCTACAGCAAAAGACTCCAAGTAAAACATCTCCTCCTCTGTCAGCAGAAGACAGTCCCTGATGCCATATTCTTCGGATTTTCTTAATTTGGGTTTTTTTGTTTCCCAAAGTAATTTTTACCTTTTTCTTTGGGAAGAGAAAGTAGATTTTATTGTCAATATGTGCTTTATTGTGCCACAATTTAATAAAATTAAGAGCAGCAACACTTGACTTGGTTGGTGTTCTCTTCAGAGCTGAACATTATTTTGCCCTCCCCTCCTGCATTGTTCCTACGTTAGGGGTTGCTACAAGTTAAGATTTCTTTATTTATCGTCACACAACCTTCTCACGTGCACTCAGGCCGCCCTTTAACCTTTCTTATAAATCAGTCCTTCCGAAATAACTCCCCTTAGTGTTTTTTCACTGAACTGCTGTTCTACCCTCGTGACAGACAGCCCATGGGTTATGCGACCTGACAAACACCTCCTCTGCTTAAGCTGCAGCGAGGATCACACGTGAGGGAGATCTCAGCCCTTCTCTACCCTGCCTCATGCAGCAGTCTCCCTTCAGTGGACCCTTGCTTCTGCTCTGATAGGGGTTATACTCCATGAATACACAATGTCATTATATGAAAACATTCCAAAAGAGATTCCAGATGTAGCTGCATTAGAAGGAATAAAGAAAGAAAAGAGGAAAGAGAGGAAGAAAAAAAAAAGAAAGAAAAGAAAAAAAAAGAAAGAGTGCTGCCTCAAACCTTACACCAAAGAATCAAACAGCACCTGACTTTTTACTGAAAGCCTTCTGGCTCTAACAGCTATTTACTCCTCCATCCCTCTACAATATGTTAAAACTCCAAATCTAAGTCACCTAGTTCAGATGAACGACTCTCCCCAAGTCTTCAACACCATCTATCTTTCTGATGACTTTCTCCATCCTTTATTTCTATATACACCTGTCAGATGTTCACAAAAAAACCCCACCCTATTGCAAAATCATTCATTTACAATAATAAAAAATATCATTCAGATAGCAACAAATGAGCTACGTGACTTGCAAGAAAGCCACGAACCGGCTCTCGTTTAAGCGGCATGCTGTCCTTGGAGGTAGCCTCCTTGCACAGAAGGACCTGCCCCGACTGACTGCGACGGGCATCAGGAGGGCAGCAGCTCTTAGACTGTCCAGACTGCATAGGTCAACGTTAAGATCTTAAAAGAGAAGTCAAGCCGATGCTTGTTAAAACCCCATGGAAGCAAACTATTGCGCTCTCAGTTATTGGAATAACACCAGGAAAACTCCCCCTCCCCCCAGCTTATTCTTTGACTTTGCACTGAAGTCACCAGTTCAGAAGGAATCCGCATTAAACGCTTCAGTTCTGACTGATTTACCAGAAGGGTGAGTGTGGAAAATAAAAAAAATATTTTTGTCCATTTACTCAGAGGCTCATTATGAGTTTTCCCATACTCTGGAGCCCACACACACTCTAGGCTTCCTATTCAGGGACTCGGTAGGAAAACTGTCAACAACAAGCTAACTCTTTATATCTCAGTAGAACTTAAAACTATTCATTGGGAGACTTTAAAAATCTCATGGGGACAGGAACCCTACCAGCTTCCAGCTCCCAACGCTGCTGAATTCTCATGGGATCCTCTGCGTTTCAGGAGCACGGCTTTCAAAATCAGAAAGTATCTTTAAAGCCTTCAAATGAAGCCACCCATCTCCGCATCACTTGGCAAAGACAAAATAGACAAAGCTCGAATCAAGCTGCTGAAAAAGGATTGTCCCAAATGACAAGTGTCCTGGGGTGATGGACTTGTGCTGGATTTTTCTGGCTGCTAAACGATACTGTCAGTAGCTCTTTGAACATAAAAAGAGCTATGGAAGCCCAGCACAGAGGCTCAATCAATCCCCGGAGCACAACAGCTCTGCAGCAGGAGGTAGATCAGTCCAAAATGCAGAGCTGAAGCAACCCACTCGCAGCTATACTGAGTTACTGGTACACAGGGTTATTTACGCCTTCCAGGATTTCTGTCTCCACAAACTCCCTTTGTGCTTATTTATTTTTTTTTTTTTTAATTTTTATTGTGGAGGACTAGCAGCCTGATACATTGCATTTTTGAAAAGCCTAATAGTAAAGGAGTATTGAAGGCTATCAAGTCACAGACAGAAATTATGAGGTGGGTAAGGAGCTGACTGATGGGCAGACAGCAATAAAGGGCAGAAAAATGGAAATCGTAAGTGGATGGTAGGAGGTTAGTGGTGGGGTGACTCAAAAAAAAAAAAAAGAAATCTTGTTTAATAACTTCACTAGGGAGCTTGGCACAAACCTTAGGAATGTGCCAATGAAGTCTGCTGGTGACAAAGTGAGGGACTGCCAGCAGTACAGCACAGAAGTGTGACATTAGAGGGAACTGGGTGAGCTTGAGACCCTGTGTGGCAAAAGCAAGCAAAAATGCAAAATACAAGGTGAGATACTCAGGGACCAATGCAAAATGCTTCTGCTGGAAGAGAAGCTTTTAGCAAATACTGTGTTGGACTCTCTCATATACTACTTGAACACAAGTGACTATGAGGCACCAGTTTATTGTGTCCGTGAAGTATTTGCAATTCAGACGACGAAATATTGGTGCTCTTTTACAATTCTGGTCATCAACATTTGAGAAACTAAAGCTTTGGCAAGCCTATTTATAAAAGGAGAGGAGACAGAGAACTTAGCTCACCAGAGGAACGGGGCTGCTGTCTGCTCACATAGCATGGGAAAAGAGAAAAAGGGCTTTGAGATAGTCACAGACAGGAGCAAATGGGAAGGTGAAAAAAGACAAAGAACCTGGACAGCTATAGTGCATTTGAATTGAATGCTAAAATGTACCCCAGTACAAGAGCAATTTGGAGTCTGGAACAGCCTTCCAACAACAGCACGGGACATAACAGAATTTAAAATGAAGCTCATTTCACGAGAGCAACCGTATAAGTCAGTGACTATAATAGCAAAGGACTGATTGCAATAATTTGTTTCAATCCCCTATGTCTAACTACATTCAAAAAAAGACAGGAAAAGCCAGACATAAGGTTGCCATTGCAATCTTCAATTGCTCATATGCATTATGATACAGCACCTAATTAGATGATCACACATTAGTTTTTCCCCAGAATGCTCACTACAGTCAGCAAATGGGCAGCTATTAATGATGTCTCTACCTTTCCCATTCAACATATGCCCCTCAGCCTTATTATCCAAACCTCCCAGTGAGTACAAAATCATAGGTTTCCTCAGAGACATTCCTACAGTGCTGTCAGAATATTAATGTACTTCATAAATACCAATTAAATCATCTCCACTACCTTCTTGTAAGAGTAAGGACAAAGATTTTTCCTGTTTTGCAGGCAGGGAGACAAAATACAGAGGAATCATGTCCAGAATAAGAAAAATCATGCAGCAATATCCCTTTTAGGTGTAGGTATAAATGCTTCCAGCTTTCTGCAAATCAAGCCCCAGAATTACATGCTAGAGACAGACACTGAAGAAATTGTGATCAGTGACCCCGCTGAAAGAGCCTGATTCCAGGGAAGTTTCCATCATCATACAAGAACATCCCTGGCAGATACAGGGAACCAGTACAGCTCTTCAGGAGGCATTCAGCTTCATTTCCCCAAGACTGTCCTCTTTCCTTCTGCAAGCCTCTGCCTCATTCACTACACACCTTCCAAATTCTGCAACAAATGAGGAACAGACAACAGCTTCATCCCCACAGCATCGTCCATCCTATGCACTGATTCGTCCATCCTATGCCCTGTGGAAAAAATAGGTCGTAATCATGTTATTAAAGGCTGTATCATCATGCCTTCATGCCAGGAGGCCAAGCCAGGGTTGCCCAGGCAACCTGACTTCTTGCATTTCCCAGAGCGTGACTTGTCAACCTTTACATTCCTCTAACATTACCAACATTAAAAAAATAAACCAAAAACAAATAAAAAATCAACAACAAAAAACACAACACAAAGAATACCTCAGATATCACTATGTGGATCCATGTCTGGGCCATCAAGAGGTTTCAGACACCTACACGTGCATTGCTTCTATCTACTGCCGGAGCTATGGAGGAAACCTCAGCAGGCAGAGGAGGTGAGCTGGGCAGCGCGGAGGGGTGAAGCATACATTTTAGGAGTGGATTTCGCAAGAGAAGAGTGCCGAGACTGAATCCTTAGGCTAGACAGCTTGTTCTGGAGGGAGGGGGAAGCAAATGGTCACAGCCAGCCCCTTTGGGGGCTCTAGCTCTCCTCTCCTCTTCCTGTACAGCCGT